>NW_013671138.1:11891-59351 GCF_000517525.1 Limulus polyphemus
TTTACTGTTCTATGTTTTAAGAAAATAAGTTTAAGTTTGTAAAAGTAATAATCTATATACATGTATAATAATTGAAATGTGACTGTATTTTACAAAATACTAGTTCACTAAAACACAGACTAAAGGTCAGTTTTATATTATTGGATACAGTAACATGAGTGCACATGCATTGCATCATTGTAACTTCTGTATTGTTAGCCAGGCATGCCTGGAAGTGAAAGGTCAATATATTAAAAATAATAAATGTATGATGTTATGAGATTTAAGCTATTTAAACTAAACATTTGTGTTTTTTTGTTATAATTTGTAGTCATTCTAGAATGAAAAAAGCATAAGTTATATTTATTTCCAAATTTTTTATGGTGATTACAAGGTCAATCAAATTGCCAGACCTCATATAGTTAGGGTAGAGAAAATTTAAAGTTTTACTGTATCCTCCACTCAGTGAGAAGAGGGTGAAGTTGGTTCCATACTGGTGCTTCACCCAAATGTTTTCTGCATAGGCAGACTGCACTCAATAAAAACCAATGATTAAATAATAATTGGGGTCAGTCTATATGGGATCCTCCTCTTAATTACATGTTCAGGATGATAATGCTCTGTTCCTACAGTTGTTTGCAGTAGATGCCTCTCTTCTCGTTAATTCCAGTTGCAGAAGATTCTTTCCTGCTTCTACGGTTTGGTTTGAGAGATTTCATCTGCCTCATAATACTGGGAACAGGATGTCTGTGCTATGTTCCTAGGGTTGAGCGAATGCTGCTTGTTCTCCTCATAATTCCTTATACAGGAAATCTCTGCCCTGCATTTAATGTGGAGTGAGTTATGATTTTACCCATAATACTAGTTACAGCTTTCCCTGTTCTTATGGTTGAGTCGAGGCAATGCCAAGATCCAGTAATGTCAGGTTCGGTTTGTCGTATATCTTGCTCTCACGGTGGTTTTGGGAGTTTGTCCGGTTATAGCCATTGCTCACTTCCTCTTTGTAATTCTGGTTGCTTGATGTAAAATCAGTTGTAATGAGAATATTAAATTTAGCAAAATTGGGGATTCTGATATTTACTGTTTTCAGTTATTCCAACTATCAAGTAAGCAAAAATTACAATTATGTTTGTTGTTGAGTGCAAAGCTATAAACCTTGGGGGTGGGGAGGTCTCAATTTCAATTCCCATTGCCACTAACTTGATTGCTTAATGTTTATTGCAAAACCACTAAATTTATCTAATTTTGAACTGCTAACTACAGAGAAGGCAACTGGCTGGCATCACCCTGTAAACTCTTAGGCTATTGAAAGTATTTAACAAATGTATATTTACTTTTTTGTTACATTGTGTTATGTTTCTAATTTATAAATATGTAAATGTATACTTTAATTTTGTATAAGCTGGTGCAGAGTTAGGGAAAGTGGTCAGAGGATATAAATCTGTCCTCAATTTTTTCAATAATTAATAAAAAAAAAAAAGATAGCCAGGTGTCTTTACACTACCATATAATATTAAAAAAAGAAACATTATATTCACTGTTTTTATTTGTTTGGGTTATTAATTACCATAAAAGCTTTATTGAGGTTTTCTGAAATTAACATAGCTCTAGCCTACAGCAATCCAGTCTATGCTTCAGCCAATAACTGTTTATTTCTAAAGTGAGAAAATAATATGAGAATCAGTTAAATGTAATTGTAGAATTTTACATCTTCTCAATGTCTAAAGTAAGTGAAAATGCAAATGGTATGACTGTATAAGTAACGACCTTTAAATAAATGTTTGAAAGCAAGCATGCTACATTTTTTTCCAAATATGATTATTAATAACTTTACTATTTAATTAAGAAATTGAAAATGTTTTTTTTTCAGCTTAAATCATTGAATTATAACTTGAGTTACTCTTCCACAGAATATGCTAACATTATATGAACTTTGTTTGACTTATTTAGGTTACTTCTGATATAGTACATTACTTCTTCTCACATACATAGCTATTCTCTTTCAGTCCTGCCCTCTATATGCAAAAATGTTTTGCAAGCTACAAGCCTTGCACTCTCGTGTACCCCACGATCATTGTGGTTCAACTGCATCTCACATGTAAATCATCATGAGATAAATCTCCACCAATAGGAGTGTGACACATCCACCTGAAGCACTTGACTCCCTCTATTCGATTTTGCTGAACTATCACTTCTTGTTAGGCAGTGCCCTAATGCAAATGTTATTTTGATTGTGCTGTGTTCAAGTATTTTTCTCTTTAATATTTCATATGAAGTGGAAATATTTTTTATTACAGTTTCTCTTGTTTTATTTGATAACTTTTTTTTTCTTCTTTTCCAGTTCTTTATCATTAAATGATGAATTCTGGAGTTCTTTTTACCTCTTTGTAGGTTCTACTACCTACTTCCAGCACAATTATGTAGGCTTCAGGTCAGGGGGAATTGACTGAGGAATTTTTGGCTTTCATTTGTTAGAAGATTGATCATTACTTGAGTTGACCTTCTTCCAATATTACTAGACTTTCTTCCTCCTGAATCTACCAAACCTGTCTGTGACAATGACAATTTTGATAGTTTTTTACCTCCACCTGACTATGTTGTGCCTTCCCATGCCTTTCTTGTGAAATCTGCTAGTCCTAACCCAGCCTTTTTAGACGTTATCTCTCAGGTATGTTTTATTTCACCATTTCCCTGATTTCTTATAATTCTGTTCCTTCTTTATTACATGACACTCCTTCCTCACAGTATTTTGTTTTCACTCCTTCTGACATCAGGGCTCATGCTGAGCAATTTGTTTCTAAGTTGCAAGCAGGTACTAGAGTGCCTCGCCCTCCACGTGTCTTCAGATCATTTTGCCTTGGCTTATCATCAGACAGATTACCCTTTTCTTAATTCTTAGCAGTTAGAATCACTTTTGTCTGTATGGGGGACTGACCCTGACAATCCTGTTGGTTTATCCCGTGCCCAGTTTTCCCACCTTTTGACTTTTCTATGGTACACATACCTCCTTTCTGAGGTACTCCACTGATCTCCTGAGGAATTTTCAGGAAATATGTTCTTCTTCATTACCTCCACTTTGGCGTGATTATCCTCTTCAGTTTTCTCCCTTCACATATGGTTTCTTTGCCTTTTGGATCTTCTGAGAAGGGATGCTGTCTTGTCCCAGTTGCGTTTACCATCTACTTCTCTTTGAGATTTGTGGATGGCTCCTTTTCTCCATTGGTCCATTTTGAGGATATTCCTAAGAACTTGGAATCACTTGTTAAATCTGTGAGGCAATGTTAGACTCTTTTCTCTTTGTTTACCCACACATTTGGATCATGCCTCCTTGCATGTCATGTTCCGGGTGCGTTCAACCTCGTGGCATATAACTTTTCCAGACCACACAAAATTTATCCCATGGAGTGGTCTATCGATCATCAGGTTTTCAGGTGGCTATGCTCCCAGTGGGGTAATCCTCAGCTGGTAGCATTTGCCACTTTCCTCAATACTAAGTTACCTCATTTTTAGTCTCTGGTTCCTCATCCACACACCATAGCTGTCAATGCACTCAGCCAGGATTGGACCAAATGGTACCTTTTATGTTTATCCTCTTATCTGACTTCTTCCCAGGGTGATTTCAATCCTCCATGCCACTCTGTGTCATGTCATTCTGATTGTTCGTTATTGGCCAACACAATCATGGTTTCTCGTCTATTTTGGCTCCAAACTACCTCTCCATTACCTATTCCTCTAACTCCATCCATTTTTTGTCAACCTTGGTCACAGGTAATTCATCACACCTTCCCTACCCTCCATCTTCATGCCTGGCATTTATCAGGCCCTTGGCAATGAGATCTGGATTGCTTTGGTGGGTTGATTAGTTTTTAGCACTTTCCATTCTCTCTCTTCCTCAATGGCAGTCTATCATTGTAAATGGAACATCTTTCATGATTGGTCTTTGAGTTGGGGTTTTCCTCTTCTTCGCCCACTGTTCCTTTTATTACAGATTTCCTCACTTGGCTATTCGATTATAGGACTTTGGTCTCATCCATCGCTGGTTATTAAGCAGCTTTATTCCACACCTTCCGTTTTTCCCAGTACCGTGTAGTGTTTACCTTCCCTCTCCCTTTTGTTGCATTTCTTCTGAATTTGTAGACCTCCTCATCAGGTGGACCTTCCAGACTGGGATATCAATGTGGTTCTTCACTGCTTTACTCTACCTCCATTTGATCCTCTGTTCTCCTGTTCTTTGTTTCACTTGTCCCTTATGACTTATTCTTACTCCTGTTAGTCTGCAGGTTTCGTTCGTCTGATATATTTGCCATCGAGGTTTCATGCACTCTGTACCATTCCCACTATGTTCTCTTTTATCTGAATAGATCTTTCTTCCCCAAAACTTTGGTGGCTTGAGAGGAAAAATCTTCGTTCTTGCCAAGTTTGCTTTCTTCCATCTCCCACCTTTATTCCAGGTCAGGTCCGGATAGACATCTATGTCCTGTACAAGCTTTTCATTGTCACATTGCTCGCACAGCTTCCTTCTTTAGTTTCTGTTTCCAACTTTTCATCCCCTGGCAACATTCCTCTGTTTGTGACTTGTCTACTTCTTCCCAAATGCTGTTCCTGGTGTTGTCACATCAGATCAGACACATTACCTTTTCCCTTTTGTTTCATCTCCATTGTCCACTGGAGGATATTCTTCGGTCGGGCATGTGGACTACACCCCATATGTTCATCTCCCACTATCTTCATTGGGCAGCTGTTTATTCCTCATCTTCCACCTGTTGCCATTCTTCAAACTTCAGTGAGGCTGTGACTGAGTAAAAAAGTTATTTATATACATTTTAATTTCTTTCAGTGGCATGTCCTTTTTTTCATTATGGATCCTGATTTGTGGCAAGCATTACCTGTCCAGGTATACTTAATATATCTCAAATCCACACTGTACAGCCACAGTGAAATCATAAAATACAATTTACTCATAGCCAGTAACACACACACTATTGAGATGGGGTGTTTCACAAGATCGCTAGTAGGTTTTTCCCTCACAACATATTTGCTTTATCAGTATGCTCATTCTGGACCATACTAACACATGGACATGCATGGGTACAGCAAAAGAGGCTAGCTGCCCATCCCTTGGATTGGATAAATCGAGGGTGGTCTGCTTTTCAAAATAGGGTTTCATGCTCATTTATTGCACTGTCTCCAGTATTGGTGTTCCTCAGGACTCTCCACCACGTTTTATTCCCCCTTGTTCTTTTAGTGAAAAATGGGAGCCCTTTCCACTTTCTAGTTCCGAGTGCTGGGGTGGTGGACCATGTAGTTATTCTCCTGAATGGGATCACACAATAATTAACTAAAAAATCCATTCAGTAGAGATTAAGGTGGTGGTATTCTGCTGGTGAAGACGGCATGTGGTCCTCCAATCATGTGCTCCATCTCTGTACATTGAGTTCCGAGGGTTGATGTTGCACTCAACTTCTGTGTGGTTCTATCCAGAGGGTGTGGTTGCATACAATTGGTTCAGGCAATCCTCTTCCATGTAGTGGGACCTGGAAGTTTGGGATACACTCCAATTCTGTACAGTCCTATCCAAGTGGATGATGTTGCACATGTCTACTAATAAATGCGCTCCACCTCCATGCAGTGGGTCCTAGAGGTAGATGTTGTGCATGGCTTCAATGCAGTTCTATCTAGAGGGTGAGGTTGTTTATAATTTCTAGATGCAATTTGATTCCATGCAGTGGAACCTGTAGATTGCTATGGTGCTCTAACCTTTGTGCAGTCCTATAAAGAGGATGATGTTGGTTTGGAGTTGATCTGACACATTGCAGTTCACTCCTTTGATTGAGATCCCTCATCTTACCATCACATGGATGTCATTTCCCAGTGACTGATTTTGGATTTAGAGCAGGATCAGTCAACATAAGTCCTCGCATGTGTTGCTTTTGTTTCCTCTTCCTCACTCACTTTGCCTCGTGATCACAACTCCGTGTGATGGAGTGTGCAGTGGTTCTGTTTTTCATTGCAGCCCATCCACTTCTGTGTGGTGGGACCCAAAGCGTTGCATTGAGCATTCGAAGTTTCTTGTCTTCATACAATACAGTAGCTACAAGTTAAAACAATTATTCCCATCTTAGCCTGTTGAGATTAGTTGTGATTTCTGTCTAAAAAACATGACATTGTTACATTGACCTGTTACTATAATGATGATATTATTCTATCTTTTATAATACAAATTTCATATTATTACTTTAATTAATGTTGCTTGAACTGGAAACTTTCAGGTTCTGTAATTTCTGTTTCATTGACTTGGGTATGCAGTAGGGAAGATATTGTAATTGGTCGAAATGAGTACTACTGATACTCTTGGGCCCCAGTCCATGCTCTTGTCTAACAAGGAGAAGGCCACACATACAGCTAGTGAACAGCCCTGAATTGTTCACTGAAGAAAAGATTTATGTGGTGGGCAGTCTGAGAGTAACCAAGGTTGTCTGGCGTAAGTACATATATTGTGCAGGGATGTGTGGCTTTTGATAGTTAATGAATTCCATAATAAATGCATTAAATCTGCGGTGTTCTCCACATGTTGAAAATGTTAGTAGGGTGGGGTTCATTATAGTGATTGATAAGACTGTCATTCCATCACTCATGCCATTATGCAATGTAAACTACTCCAAATAGCTGTTAGGGACCATTTTGGGTGAAAAAGCAGTTTAGAAGTAACACTCTAACTTTCCAGATGTTGTTGTTCAAACTGCATGGTTGGTTCCACTCTTGAATACTACACACCTGTGTAGTAGTTCCAAGTACTGTAAGGGTCAAATTTGAGAAAAACTTTTAAGATCCAATATTGTGGCAATGTACCTTACAGTATAGTTTCTCTCTGGTTTACTTCTTTTCATGTGGGTAGTCAATTATAATATGCAGAATAATGTTGACAAGTGCAAGTGTGTTTACACACAATCACACATAAGTGTCCCCAACATATATGATTCAGGCATTTTTACAAAATGTAATGCACACTGCTGCTTATTTACAACATAAATGCCTTATAAAAAGAAAAACCCTTTCAATGACCTAAAGGTCTCTTGAAGAGCTCTCTTAACCTTGCCAATGTATCTTCTGTGGTCTTTTGAGATTTTTTCCCTTAACTTTTTAGGTTTTACCAATATATTCCAGTATTGATCAATTCTTAAACGGTTTTAACCATTTCCTGGTTAAAACAGGTTTTGACCAGCTAAAAATCAACTCTGGATTTATGATTGGACACATTAAAAATTAGAATATCATGTTATATTAAATATATAGGATTTTTTTTATTATAATTTCTTTAAATGTTCCTTTTATTTGAGAATTGTGAAAATACTTGTGTTAAATTATATCAGTTTGAAAACTACAGAAATTTTCTTCAATGTCATTTGATTTCGTTGGTGAACATAATAGAAACAAAAACTCATATTTACAAATAAAACACAGTATAAAATGTTAAAAAGTAAAAACAACAATTTTCCAAACATTACACATTTGTTACCAAATTAAACTTGTAATACAGTTTTATTTGTTATCCATTCAACTAGTCTCTAAACTGTATTTGCTTAGATATGCTTAGTTAGGTTTACTGTTTAGTGAGTATGGTAGTCAACAGCAAAATATTTTTGACTTGGACCTGTACTGATAATTATTTTTAGTTTTTATCATTCAAACAACATACATAAATATAAATAGCTGCATAATTATTTCTAATTGCAATTGTAATTCTTTTTTCTTATATGGCATGGGGTGTGTGGAAATAATCTATTAATTGAATGTAATTGATTAGCAAAAACCACTAATAGCCCAGTGCTCCTGAGGATGGACAGGATTTGTTGTAATTTCTTTCACTGACTGATTAGGAGTAATTCCTACTTGTATAGGAACCATATCAACCCCAGAGTGACTCTTTCTTCTTGCTTAATATTGGATTTTGGCAAATATGACTCTTTTAAACAAACTGATTCAGTTGACTAAGTTTCTAACCACTAACTTTGAGGATGCTCATGTTCCACAGTTTGTTACTAACATAATTGATTATTAATGTTGTTTTCTAATTGGATCCAGTTAATACTGTAAAAAGTGGTCCTATAATAGTTTGATTTGGTTCTGGTTTCTGTTTGCTTGAAGAAAATTAAACTAAAACTTCTTGCCACTTAAATGTGAGATTGTGTAAAATTTTTAGGTGGAATGTGAGATTAAAGATATTATACATTTGTAATTTTCTGTCTTTTTTTTTTTAAGTTTACTATGTTTACTAGCTTTTGTAAAATTTCATCATGTAGAACAGAAAACATTTCTAATTTGTGGTCTTCAAAACACAAGGTTCTACTAGTATCATCCTTATATGGTATAAACTTGAGTATATTCAGTTACTTAGGCACACAAAAGGATTCTACTTTGTTATTTGTTTACAAGCCTAAGTATGTTTATCTTGCTTGCAGACTAGTGAATCAGTGGAAATTGTTAGGATGTTATGTGCATATAACCTGTATCTTTTTTATTTTATTTAACTTTGTGCTGAGTTTGTTGAAGCACATTTCTGTCATATTGAATAAGATTGAAAGAATCCCAGCTAAATAACTTCCTTTACGATCTATGTATTAAACATGTCATTATTATTATTATTACCTGCCTTTCTTTTTATTTCTCTAGAGTAAAGATACTGCATTTTCTGTGATTTACTTTTTCTGGTAGTTGATGACTCAGAGTATTGGGATCTTTTTGATTATTTTGTAGTGTTTTTTAACAAATAAACTTAATTATTTGCTTAACTAATACTTAAGTAAATAGTTGTTTCATAAACATTAACCACTTCTTTAGTTGTTATATCTTGAATAAAAAAAAAGGTATATTTTATAAATCAATTTTTATATTATTTTAGGCAATGGTTGCCTGCTATCCAGGAAAAGGTACACATTATGTTAAACATGTAGACAACCCAAATCAGGATGGTCGTTGCATCACCAGCATATACTACCTCAATAAAGGATGGAATGTTAAGGTGAGAACAAGAATGTTATGATTTGAAATGAATACAGTTACTTGGTTTGGACTGTAATATAGGTTAGGAATATTATGAGAGAAAAATGGGAGTCTTTAATCAATTACATTAACACTTTAAAAACAGTGTTGGTCCATTGAACCAAGCCTGTTTTTCTGAAGCTACATGTACTATAACTGAATTTACTGTGTGTATCTTCATTAAATTTGGCAGCTTTTACTAAACATTGAGTCTTTTGTTCACAAAAAATTGGATATTTTAATAGTATTGTTAACAGAGATTTGTCTGTGAGTTTCTGAAGCATTTACTGAGTCAGTTTCAGTGAAATTTGATTTTCATGCTAAGAATAAATATACTTCTTTTTTTCCTTATAGCTTTCATATTTCATTTGCATAACCTCCAGAAACTCTTAAATGAATATTAAAAGTTTTTTCAATAGAACTTTATATTTTATATCCTATTTCTCTACTCTAACCCTAACTGTAGCAAAATCATTAATGTACAATCAAATGAAAAGGTAAAAAATATGTAATACAACAAATAATTATATTTTTTCTCTGCACTGACTGCAGTACTGATCATAAATAAAGTTCCAAGCTATGGTTTCAACTGCTAACATTTTTACTTTTAATTTTATGGTTTTATTGCTGTCCTTTTTAGTTGTACCCAATGAAAGAGTAATTGCCATGTGAAAATAAATCATAACAGAAATGTATAGCAGAGATGGCTGACATGGGTATTGAAACTTGAATTAAAATGAAGTAAAAGAACAATGTTTCAACCTTCTTAGGTCATCTTCAGGTTAACAAAAAAAAGAAGGTTGAAACATTGTTCTTGTACTTTATGTTAATACCCATACCTGCTGTCTGTGCTATACATTTTTACTTCAAGTGGGTTTCTCGTCATCATTAAATCATAACAGAGCCCTTTAGCTGTTTCCTGTAGAGCTAAGGTGAACTCTTTCAACCCTGGCTCAGTCCATGGGACTGACCTTGTAGCCATTTTGTGCTTGTTATAGTTTTCATGCTACAACTTTTAAATTAGTAAGTGAATGTTAACGAAATTTGGCAATTTATCAGTAAACATTGCAATGCTTTCATATGCAAAATATCAATTTTTTTTTATTAAGTTTTATTATGATTGTGCTTCTTTGCCATTTCAAATCTTTATTTCCAGCAGTTTTGTTTTATTGTGTGCATTCAATTGTATCAACAATTTTTGTGTGTGTTTGTTTCTTGTTTCCAAATTATGAGATTTCAGTACGAATTCACGATTCAATGCATTGAGTACAGAAATGTATGTTACAATTGAAAACGCTATGGGTACGACTTGCCAGGAATTGGGTTTGACTTTATCTGCAGAGGAGGTCCAGGCCTTAATTCACAGAGAGCAAGATTTATATGTTTGGCCAGCAATTTCTTCATCTATTCAACTTGACAGTGTTTCTGATAAAGAATACAAACAAAGAAAATACCTTTTGGATTCTCTTTTTCTGGAACCTTCTTATTTTGGTCTGATACAATCTACATCTCTTGAGGAGTTTTCCCCTTCGACTTTTTCTAACAGTCAGGGGTGGATTAGGAGCGTAAAAGGGCCCGGGCAATACTAAAAAATCAGGATGATATATAAATAGTAGCACTGGGACAGTATAATGAGATTATCGCCCCACTGGCCCAGGCATCACCGGCCCATTGGGATTTTGCCTGGTGTCCCGGCATCCCAATCCGCCCCTGCTTACAGCTAGTTAATCAGGTCATTGGTCACTGCCTATTCTGGTTTTGCTGTATGTTCAAGACATGGGTGATTTCACTAGTTTTATTTTTCCTGCTCCAGTTACCATGGGGCCACATAGTTCACTTTGGTGAAGGTTTGTTTTTCTCCTCCTTTCTTCATATTGCTTCCATTTCTCCCAGTGATTCTGTGGTAAGTTTTCGACTTGTACACTCTACTCATAGTGGACATACCCATGGTAGGCACAGTTCAGGTGTCCTTCTTTTCACACGGGAGATTTAAGTATTTCATGTCATCATTGCTCGGAATATGGTAAGTTAGATATTTATGTGTCTTTTGATGTCTAAGCTTCTTTAGATAAATTTTAAATTAGATATTGTTTATTTTTTATTTTTCAAGCTAATTATAGTTGTTTTGCACATTCGTTAACATTATGTACCTTGTAGACTTGGTAAATTTTGAGGATTTGTCAGTTTGATATTAATAAGTACTTTGTTAAATAGGAATATCTAGATAGTTTGTAAGTTACATATCATTACTACTATTCGTATCTAATTCATTGTTTTATCTGACTAATTTCTTTTTCTAACCATTGTTAAATACATGCATTATAATACTAATTATCATCAGTGTTGGCCCTACTTATGTGTCCTCTGTTGTCTGAGTTAATTTAGATGAATGGTAAGTTAGATATTGATTTTACTATGTTTTCTCAGTAATTTTCATCAGCTTGGATGTTCATCATTATTAAATACTTTGTGGACAAGGTAAATTTAGATGGTTTGTCAGTTCTGTATTTGTTCTATCGGGATAACTTTTTTCTTGTCATTATTAACTATGTGCCTTATAATCCTACTTCTCATCACTGTAGGGCTTAAATTTATTTTTTTACCTTGCTACATCGCTAATGTTTGATTATTTTCTGTTCATAGGGCTGAGTTTTGCTTCAGCTCCTTTTCCTACGTTTTTGATACTAGAAACCAAATTTTCTCCTCATAATCTATAATTAGGGGTTTGTCCCTACAATGCCCACATCATCAATACTTGTTTATTACTCAAAGTTGAGTATTCCAGTTCAGGGCCCTACCATTTGGACTAACCTCAGCTCTTACAAGCTGGTACAAGCTCTTGCCCAAAATCTTCATTCACTGGGTCTTCACACTCACCTTTACATGGATGACTGGCTACTGCTTGCTTCTTACATTCACAGTCCAGAGACCATATTCTTCTGCCCCTACAAGATGCAGCACAGATGGGATTCTTGAAGAAAGGGAAAGTCCATTCTTACCCTCACTTAATACTTGATTATCTCATCCCAACAAGATTCTCCCTATGGAGTGGTCTTTCGGTGGATGTTTTTGCAGCTGGTGATACCTCATATATGCCTTTGCCAGCCACTGGTACACCAGGCTTCCTTTCTTTTTGTCCCCTGTTCCACACCCACTAACTCTGGGGGTGGACACATTGAGTCAAGATTGGAGGGGTCATCACATCTTTGCTTTTCAACTCTTTTTTTCCAGAGATCTATCCCTAATCCAAACTACTCCATGTCTAGTCCTACCGGTGGCTTCACATTGGCCGGTGTAACCATGGTTCCCACTGCACTGACCTTTATGTGTACAACCTTGATTGGACATTGTTCATCCAGATATCACCACACTCCATCTTCATGCATGGTTGTTGTTTTTTCAGGTCCATTGTTTCAGCCCAGGGACTGACTCCATGTGTTGCATCTTTCTATTCCCATTCCATCAGGCCTTCATCCATATGTATTTACCAAATGTGATAGTCTACCTTCTGCCTTTGGTCTCCTTGATGTGGTTTTCATCTTTCCCAACATTCAATTCCTCATCTTTCTCAGTTTTTCCCTCAGGACCAATTTCCTTCTCCTCCTTGCTTGCGGATATTCATCAATCATATATTTATGCCATTAATGTTACCTGCATCCTCTACCATTCCTTTTATGTCATCCTTTATCCCGATTGGTCCCTCTTCCCTACAACCTATGCTACCTGTGATAGTGGTTTGGCTTTCACATCCATTTCTTTACCTTCCATCACCCACCTGTAATCCCTTTCTGATCCTGATCAGCTTCCTTGTCCAGTTTGCTCTTTATGGTGTTACATGGCATGTACCGCCTCCTTTCTGAGTTCACATTCACAAATTTTGTTCCCTGGAACCCTTCTGTTTCCCATGCCCTATCCCTTGTCACGCTCACTGGTTGGGTTCGATAACTTGTTAGGCTGGTGTCTTCGGACGTATCCGTGGAAGGTTGTTGTCTCCATAGTGTTTCTTCTTATCAAATTTGTCATCTCGCCAGGTCTTTGGCCACTAACCTTTGCTGTCTGTTGGAGAAGATTCTTTAGGCTGGAATGTGGACTACTCCCAATACCTTCATTGTTCAGTATCTGTACAACATGGGTGTATCTTCCTCAGATGGATATTGTCTCCCTCCTGTGGCATTTCTGCACATGTCCATTGACCTTTAACTGGGGTAAGTTTTATATATAAGATGAGAGGACACAAGTTTAGGATTTGGAAAAGACAGATTAGATTCCAATTAACAGAGTATTATTTTTTTAAAGGGTTATTAATTAATTTGGAACAGTCAACATCATGTGCTAAGTTCTGTCTGAGGTGTTACTTTCTGTAGTAGGTCCAATCACAGAAGTGGTCTGTTGTTTCTCGAGATAGTTTTATTGAAATGTACTTTACAATGCATTTAGAGGACAGCTTTGCAGCTGTTTCAGGGAATAGAGATATATCTAGATTCTTGTGATCAAGTTTTCTGATTGGTTAGCCACAGATAGAATGTAAATCAAGAATACAATTTTGACAATTTTCAGGCAGCTTCCTTTCTGTCTTAAAGGAGCTAAAACTCTCAGTGGAAGTCTCATCTGTAGCTTCCTGTTTTCCTTTTCTTCACCATTTTTATTGAAATACAGTTTTTATTAAGTATTTACAGTTTGATACTGTTATTCATTTATTTTTATTAATCTAATTTTATAAAGCAATATCTCTACCACTAAATGATTGTCATTTTCTTCAGAAAATAGTTTTATTTTAATTTCAACACAGCATCATATCTTGACTCTTTTATAGTACCACTACACACCACTATGGCTGTCCTTCCACATAATAGATCCTTTAATCTAGTTTCTTACTTCAGCAGTGCCATTTCCCATGTTCTGAATATTGTGGAAGTGGTAGCCGATTTTCCATTTATCCACTAATATGATTGAACCTTGGTCTGGTCCATCAAGTGCTATTGAAAGTACCAGTTATTGTTTCTTGAGCAGATCAGTTAAGCTTGAGGACAGTGGGGGAAAGCCACCAAAAAAGGGGCTTCCAGCCATTTTTATGGTGAGATCTGAGGCAGTTAATATGTATAGTGAGCCACGTAGGTTGGCATCCAGCACTTCTGAAGCCCCTTTAGAAATGACTAGTATGTGTAAATCAAAACATAATGATCAAGGGGCCTTGGTTGGTGATGCCACTAATATGACAATATGTTGCTCAGGTGGCACGAATGAGGGTTTAATATTTGAGGAACTGATGCCCATATTGAATATAGCTCCATAGTCATTCATGCAGAATTACATAAATGATGATAGGTTGCTTTTGTTACAGCAAGAAGTAGTAGCAAGGTGAAAACAAATTATGCCTTCATCCTTCGTGTGCTCAGTGAAAGAAGACTTAGATCAATTCAAGTTATTTTGCCATGTAGCTGAATGGAATTCCTGTACCCAGGAATAAGTGGCATATCATCTGCTGTATAGTTTGGATGGTTGGGCATTAGAGGTCATGTAAAACCAGCAACTTGATCAACATGAAAGTTGATCAAGAAGACATTCTGGTAGTTTGTGGAGAGACTCCCTAGTGAGTCTATGCAACATCACTTGAGCATCAGAGATATGATAAGCTTTATACTTATATACATACAGATTGAATAAAGAGCTTTTTATTGTATTGTAAAACTTATTTTTATTTTGTTGTTATTGCATGACTACTTTAAAATGTATTCCATATTTCATGTAGAAATATTTTTTAGTTGTATTAATGATTTTGATTTTTTTAACTTTAGTTTCATGTTATATATATTTCTATTATTATTTTCCTAATCAAGTGTTTTAACTTCAGATTTTGATTTGAGTTCAGTATTTGTTTGATAATTTTAACTTTTAATGTATTTTATTTTATGCTTTTGATTTTACAAGGTTTTATTTGCTACATGTTTAGATAGTTGTGTGTGATAGTGAGAAAATGTATTGTACTTACAAATCTCGTGTATGTGTGGTTCATTTACTAATTGCTATGTTACATGTTTTTTCCCTATTTTGTGGTATTTGTTTCTTGTTTAACCAAGGGTTGCATCTTTCATGTAATGTTGCTGGATGAAGTGGTTGAGCTAACTCTCTGTTTATGTGGCCATTTCAAAATGCATGTACCAAAAAATTTGCTCTGGTCTTTTGGTAGTTACACTCAAATACTTAATTAATGTTTATTTGTTCAAAATGAATAGAATCTTGTTATTTTGCCAAGACAATCACTTTTCATCAAGTAAACATTATGCATAACTTCAAGGCCTTTCAGTATGAATCTAATAGCTGTTAAAATGAGGTAGCACAAAACTATATATTGGTCATGTCCTACAATAAGTTATGCTAATGATTCATTTATTTTCATGTTTTTAGACAATAAGAAGTTAATACATACATGTAATATATGCTAATTTCATTGCAATTTGACCCAAAGGGTGTCACTCATTTAAAGAAATGCAAACTTCATGTTTTGAACTGTTTGCATACATGCGTATAGCACTTGTATATTGGTCATGTGTATTCACCAGTGTTTAAACAGATATCAATCTGAATTAGATCTTATTTAAAGGCAGTAATAACTTACATGGCTTTCCAAAGAAAGATACCTAACCAAAATTAAAAATTAACTTGTAAAGAATTTGATTTTGTAACTTGTAGAACTATTATTTTCATAAAAAATATGATGGTTTTTATCAAATTTTTAAAATATTTCTATTTAATGTAAAATTATATCAAGTTTAATTCATATAAGGTGTAGAACTGTTTTTCATTAAATGCTTTTCATTTCTTAATACTTAGATTTATTTTTAAATTTTAATTCAGATTTGAATAAAAAGTAAATACTGAGTACAAGGTATCAGTTGTAGAACCTCTTTTGCAATTGATGTAAAACAAAATTCTTGAAACTTGTTTAAAAAATAAGTAACTGTACCATCTTGAGTTGTTATTTTCAGCCATATTTAAATGACAATCAATCTAAAATAATTAAAAAAGCAAAAGTTAAACAGTTAGCACTAACACAGTGGAAAATATCCTCAATAGCTTTATGCACTTTCCAAAGCACTAACACTATGTGTCTCAAACAAAGTTGAAATGCATTTTTATAGTCAAAACTTGCAGCTGTCTGCAGAGGTGAAGATTTCAATTGCATGTTTATAGTTGAAATATTTGATATCAGGCCCTTTCTTCATGAGAATGTTCAGATTTTCACTGTCTTCTACAGACACCCATCTGGTCTGCAAAGGGTATCTAACTTTATTATTGCATCCCATTTTTATGTGTCTCATGAATGCAGAAGGACTTTTTTTTTTGTCCATCCAGTTGATTCATTTTATATCCAGGATGCACATTTTTGCATTAATGACCACTGTAGATCACATTGTAAATTTAAATTGGTGTTTAAATTAGTTAGCTTGAAGCCAGCATGAGATAAAGGAGAATGAAGTTATAATATGCATATACTACATATCTCACTCTTCCAGAATATATATTTCATATATATATACACAATTTTTAACTTTTTCCAAATTCAAAGTTGGAACATAACTAAAGCCAGCCAATGTAATATGCTGTATTCAGCCAAAGGTGTTACCTTTTGTAATAGTGTTGGGTCATGAATAGTTGTATCCTACTTGTCTCTCTATAGAAGACTGCTTTGTGACCTTAGAAGCCTAAATTACCCTTTCAGTTACCAGGCTAGAGTAATTCACATTATATCCAAGTAAAGTAAGATATTAGAACATCAAGAGTACAGGTGAGCCTTTGAGTATGTTTTGAGATTGCCATACACATGCTTGTTATACACCTAATGTGGGAAGGTGAACTTTTAAAGTGTACAAAATTACTTTCAAAATACCAAATCTGTCTCTTGAGAAATGCTCTTAACCACCAATTGCATTCATTAAGTGGAATAGCATTTTGGAAAGCATCTCTGTTTGTTTTATTTTTGCATTAGGTTCCTAAAACAAGTTTCAGACATTACAACCACTGTCAACATTCATCTATATGCATTAATTTTACTTGACTGTCAAATTCTTTGTTTAGGAATTCAGTGAAATAACAATTTTTGTTGTGGAACATCCTTTCAAAATATTTTTTCCACATTTGTCATTTTCTCTATACCTCTGACAATCAATTATGTCTCATGTCAAATAGATTTGCTTCTTTTTAACTTCAACTTCTTTTACTCTTCAATCAACCAGAGCTGGTTACTAACAAACCAGTATTTTCATTTATCATGCACATGTGTACAAGATAAAACACTTAACAAAAATTCAACTATAAAATTAAGTTTGTAAAGCAAAAACAAGATTTTTTCTCTCATTAGAGTACCAGATGATAAATAAATACATAGAAAAATTAAAATAATTGGTGAATAGTTTACTTAAAAAATGTGACAAATGAAAAAGATTTGACAAGTGAATGAATTTCTTTTGCCATTTAGGAGAAAATGTGTTTTATGTTTCCAGAATAATGTTAAAATTGCTGAAACATATTATCTTGAAATTACTGGAAATTGATATCAGTTTGTGTCAAGGGTATCACAGGACTCCACCCTCCTCCAAATAATATCTTGAAAACTGTGTACATAAAAGTTAGATTGGAACAACATTATGATTTTTTTAATATGAAAAAGAATCACTTAAGTAGTTTGCTTAATATATTTGTATATTTACAATGGTATTGTTGTTCCACTTGCTATTACTGAATTGTGTCTGTAAACACAGATAAGTAGCTGCAATGTTTATAGTATGGACTATTTTTGTATATATGGAAAGCAACAGAAGTAAAATAATTGAATCACATAGCAGTGATTCCCAATCATGGTTTTCAAACATGCTTTTGCTGGTTTAAAAAAAAAAGGAGAGAAAATAAATAAAGATAAATAAATGAAAGATTAGATTTCCTTGGAATTTTTATATATGTTAGGAATGGGTTAAAGGTTGTTTTTTTCTTAGTTCATTTTAAAATAAGTGAATCTCATAACTTTCACTTCAAAGCATCTTGAAGAAACTAAATGAGGAAACAACAGTATAAGCCTCTGTATTACTAATTATCCATAAGATTTTTACACAGGTTTTGCTGGTCCATAGAGTGAAAAAGGTTGGAAACCACTGTTGTATATTATACAGATATTACTATAATTTAATATAGAAGTAAGTGTTTAAAATTAATTTAATATTTTGATACATATTAAGTTAGAAATAAGAAGCCCTAAAATGCAGATGTCATGGCTTGGAATTTATTATCTTTATATATGCCCTATAGACAAGTAGTAAACTTGAAGATTTTTTACCTATACTAATTTTACTAATTTGTGATTTTTCGAAATGACTGGTTATGTTCCAGGAAAATGGTGGTTTGTTGCGTATGTTTCCTGCTGGACATGCCAACCAAGTGGTAGACATAGAGCCTATTTTTGACAGAATTTTGTTCTTCTGGTCAGACAGACGTAATCCACATGAAGTTCAACCAGCTCATGCTATCAGGTAATGTAGAGATTTTATCAGATGTATGTTTAAGACAGATTGCAAAATAATAACCAGTGTAGCTGTATAAATTTTGAATGTAAGTGTTGAAAAGTTGTATTTATTACAAGTATTGAAAAAGTAATAGTAATTTCTAAAACTGTATAATTGGATTTCTTTTTTTTGAACAAAAAAGAAAGTCTTATACTGGATGCAAACTTATTCTTTTAAAGATTCTCAAGAACCTTGGTTATATAATTGTATATTCAGTGAGCTATCACAATATCAATTGGAAGAGAATTTGGCTTACTCTTGAAATGCTAGAATTTCCTCACAAAGCTATAACTAATTGACAAAAAAAGCATTATTGATAATTGGTAGTACATTTATTTATCAGAAAATAGTAGCCAATCACCTCATAAAAAAAAAAAAGTAATAAAGTTAACTTTTCACATTTAGTTATATCTTAATTATTTTAAACATAGTAACTTCCATCTCTCATCTAATTCATCCTTGGTACTCTTATCATTAGAACTGTTCAAAAGAAACACATTGGCAACATTAAGGCTATTAGGATTTCTTAGGGTTTTACAATGACCTTTTGGGCAAGGAAACATACAATGGGTTTTATGTATGCACAGGATCTAACCACTTAGGACCCAGTGAAACATGAGCAATACTACCTTGAAACAGAAGTGTCATGACATTCAGTATAAGTTAGCCAAAAAGAGTATGTTTTGATGTTGCATATCAAGACAGATTTTTTGCACAAACAAAACTATAACCAACATTGCAAACAAGGACTTCATATTATTATTCATCAGATAAGCGTACCTTTGTGTTGTGTGTATATTAAATATGATAGACCCCCATATTCAAATACCTCGGCTGATCTTCCTTCATTATAGTCCCCTGGTGGGACAGTAAGTTTACGGACTTACAGTGCTAAAATCCGGGGTTTGTTTCTTTGCAGTAGACATAATAGATAGCCTGATGTGTCTTCTAGTCCTTCAGTGGGTCAGCAGTAAGCTTATGGGTTTATAACATTAAAACCTGCAATTTGATTCTCTGTGATAAACAGAGTGCAAATTAGTCTATTGTGCAGCTCTATGCTAGAACAAACAAAGCATCATACTTATGTCCCTGCCCCCCAGTGGCATAGTGATATGTCTGCAGACTTACCATGCTAGAAACCAGGTTTCGATACCCATGGTGGGCAGAGCACAGATAGCCCCGTGTGTAGCTTTGTGCTTAATATCGAACAACAACAACTTAAGACCCCTGGTGGGACGGCGGTAAGCTTACTGAGTGACAGTGCTCAAATCTGTGGTTTGATTCCCCTTGGTGGACACAGCAGATAACCTAATGTGGCTTTGTTTTAAAACAAACAAACTGTCCCCCAGTGGGATAGTGGTAAGTTAACAGACTTCCAATGCTGAAATAGCTCAGTGTTACTTTGTTCTGAAAACAAACTAACAATATTTTGGCCTGGCATGACCTAGCAGTTAGGCAGCCCGACCTGACAAGATTCTACTGATGGAGTGGTTTTTGGATCCTATCATTTTTCGGGAGTTGTGTGCTCATTGGAGTGTCCTCGATTTGGACTCATTTGCATGTTTACTCAACACATAACATCTCCATTTTTGGTTGCCTGTTCCTCATCCACAGGCAGATGTGGTTTTAAACTCTCGGCCAGAATGGACTGATTGTTACCTCTATGTTTATCCTCCTATTCAGCTTCTACATGCTCTTTTGATAGTTCTGATTACTCCTTATTGAGTTCTGTTGGTGGTACCATATTAGCCAGCTCAGACATGATTTCCTTTTCCATTATGGCAGCTGACATCGTAGAAATGAAAGTTAGCCTCACTCTGGCATGTGTCATCCTTCCCACCTACACTTCATTTTCAGATATGGATTTTATTAGGTTACTCGCCAAACTGTATAGATTTTCTATGCCTATTGGCTCCTTGATTTACCTTCCAGTTAGACCATCATCATTTGTGGTTTATCAGCTTAAGTGGGTTACTTCATGCTCTTGGTCTATAAGCCAGGGTTACCATCTTTCTTGACCTACCATTCCTCACTTGTTGCCCTTTGTCACTTGGCTTTATGACAGAGGCCTATCAGTTTCTTCAGTTGCAGGTTATAGGGTCTTCCACCTTTTGGTTTACCGAATTTGCTTCTGTGTTCCACTGTCATGTCCTGTCTATGGTCTTTCATTCATTCTCCATTGTTCATCTTCCTCATCCTGCTTCTTTCCCAGATAGGAACCTCATTGTTTTCCTTCATGCTCTTATTCATCCTTTTATTTGAACCTTTGTCATCTTACTCGTTATATCACCTTTCATTGATGTCCTTGTTTCTCTTGTTTTCTTTTCCTTCCCTCCATCTCCTACCTTTATGACCCTTCAGTTTCTGATCACCTCCTTTGCCTAGTCAGAGCTCACAGCTGGAGTATGATATGCACTGCTCCCTTCTGTGGTTCCCCTGCCCATTAGTTTATTCATTGAAATCAGACAATTTAATGTGACTTTTCTCCCATTTTTCTTGCAGATTGGCTTCACCTGGCATATTGTTCCTTTTTTTCCAGATGATTGCCCCCCTTTTTGTGTATTTTACCATCAGATATGTCACTTGACCATGTTCTTGGCTGCCCATTTCAGTCTTCCTTTGGAGGACATCATCGGCATGGTTATGTGGACTGTCCTGCATACCTTTACATTTCACTGTTTAAATCACATGGCTGTTTCATGCTCTGTGGGATTCCGCTTGTCTCCAGTTGTCATTCTGCAAATCAATGTTTCTTTGTGACTGGTAATTACTCAGTTTCTTTTCCTGTGTAGGGGCCTCTTTCTGACCAGGTATACTTAGTCTCAAATCTGCAGTGCCTGTCCTGTGACCATGCTAGATGATTATATAGTTGAGGCTCTTCCTACTGCAGACATGATGTACAATTCCAGTGCCACCAGATATTGGTTGATCGACTTCATTCGATTGTCATCTATGCATTGATATCAACAATTCATCACATGTCACAGGTTTATGTTATGCACACCTTAGAGATGGGGTGTTCTATGGGACTGATTGTAGTTGTATCTTGTGGTATTTTGCTTCATAAATATGTTCATTCTAGACTGTACATTCATGGACTTGCATGGATAAAACAGAGAGGGATTACTGCCCATCTCTGATGCTCTGTGGCATTGAGGTTTTTCATACCATGGACCTCATGTACAATTCCAGATCCCACCAGGTGTTGGTTGATTGGCTTCCTCAACATGGTAGCTCTGCTTTTCAGAATAGGATATTGCAGTCACATATTGCACTGTCTCTGGTGCTGTGGTCCTTTTCCCTCTTTATTTTAGTGTAATATGGGAGGCCTTGCCACTTACCAGTTCGTAGCTGCTGGGATGGTAAGCTATGGATTCCTGTTATCCTGAGAGTACATAATACCACTCAGTTTGATAGTAGGGCAGTGGCAGTCTGTGAGTGTTTATGGCATGATGCCCTTCATACTGTAGACCTGATGTATAATTCCACATGGTGCCAGGTGTTGGTTGTAGCACTCTGCCATGTCCTTATATATATTGCAGTTTGTCCCTCCAGTTGAGGCATTTCTCCTTCCTACCATCCTTTAGATGTTTGTTCCTGGTGGATCAGGTGTTGTTTGGAGACAGTCCAGTCACATAAATTCCCACATGTGTTTGGCTGGTACCCTCCTCCTACCGTGGACTGGAAGATAAATTTCCAATGCTGCCTGGTTTTGAACTGGAGATGCAACCCCAAATTGCAGTCCCTCTTCCTATCGTCCACTAGATTTTGGTTCCCGGTGGATCTGCTCTTGATTGGAAGCTGGACAAGACACACAAATTTCAGTGTGTGTGTAAGGCTGGGTTCCCTGTTCCTACAGCAAACTGGATGATAAATTCCTAATGTTGCTAGGTTTGGACTGGAGATGAACACCTCCTGAGCCCTCCTTACTTTCTACCTTCTTGTGGATCAGGTATTGGTTGTGTTGGAGATGGGTTCTTGGTATGTTAACCTGTTTTTGAGGTGAACAGTAGAGGACCCTCTTCTTACCATGGACCTGATGCACAATTCTAGATGCCACCAGATGTTGGTTGAGGTCAAAGTCCCATTTACACAGTCTGTTGCACCATAGCCACTCCTCATCTGGGGGTCCTTTCCTGTTGAAAATTTCTTGGGCCCTCCATGTTTGTGCCCTTTATGTTTTGGTGACACATTCCTGAAGGGCAAAGAGTATACCTGACTCAGATGTGGTGTGGTCTCCCACTGGTGTGTTGTTTTTAATTCCATACCACCCCACAAGGTGGATTACTGTATGTGGTGAGGGGATCTCCCAAGGAATGTTCTGTATTTTCAGTTTACCTCCTCTGGGATCTAAACATCCACCCATGTGTTTGCTGTGTGTGGCAACCTGTGAAAGGAAGGAGAGGATCCTGGTGGTTGAGGGGTGTCATTGTTGGGTCAGTTTATGTCAGTAGCACTTTAACACACCCCTTTGGCCTTGAATTTCTGTAGATGGTCGGCTTTGGGTGGTCTCACCCAGAGTCAATCAACTGGTCCTGGTGGGCTAGAGTCAACCAAGTACCAGAGTTGGATGTTATAAAGAGGTGTTATGGACATTGTTTCTGATACTGGTGTTTGGGTATAGTGCCCACAAAACCCTGGCATCTCTACAGTACTCTGCTTTAGTGGGTAGGGTGAGTGGACACTGAAATTTCGGTTTTGTATGGATCCTGCACCCAGTGACCCCCCCCCTCCCAAATACACACAGAACATGTTGATAGGAAAGTGACCGTGTTTGGAAGACTTTGAACAGCAGTCTCCACCCCATTCTGCTCCTGTACCTCATTTTTTATCATGCATTCTTTATCAGACAAATCTCTTGTGCAAACAACTCCCTGTTTTATTTAAACGGGATTAGAGGGGCTTGTTGGCTCTCTGAAGTCAGTGAAGAAGCCATGTTCTGAGGACATTTTTGGTCTGCACCAAAACACAGTGAACTCCTGAATTCGAAGGCCATTGGGGATATATCTATTGAGGTTACTCTCCATGCTACTTTGAATTCCTCTCAAGGAGTGATTGTTGAGAGGGATTTACAGAACATCCCTGAGTCTGAATCCGTGCTAGTTTCTCCATCCAAAGAGTTTCTGTTGTGCGATGTATCTCCACTCACGAAGATGGAATTATGCTGCTTACCAATGTTCTTGTATTGATGTTTACATTGCCACATCTGCCTACCACTGTCAAGGCAGGTTATTTGAACTGTAAGATACAGCCTTATATTCCTAACCCTCTCAAATGTTTCCATTGTCAGTGGTTTGGACATTCAAAGGCATTTTGTCATGTTTCTTTAACATGTGCTCATTGTGGTGGCACAAACCATGACATCTACGAGTGTCAACTTTTCCCTTACTGCATCAGTTATGGTGGTTCTCTCCTCTCTTACTTACAATCTAGCCATAAGTGGGTGGAGGAAAAAGAGGTACAACATTTATGCACTGTAAACAATATTTCTTACCCTGAGGCACGGAAGTTGTTGTCCCCTGTTCCATCTTGGACACGTGCAACTGCACTCTGTTCCACTGCTACAGTGGGAGTGGAGACAGATCTTTCAGTGCCTCCGTCAGTGTCTTTTTCTCACATGTCAAGTCTTTTGTCCTCTATGGATGCTACTCCTGTCTGTCTCAATCATTGCTTCCAGTGATTGCTTTGGTCCATCTCCTTCGACCCCAAGGTACTGAACCTTTCTTCAGTCATACACTCAATCTCTGGAGTCTCTTTCCTCTGACAGAGATCTGTCCAGTCGACCCAGGGAAGGTTCCATGAAGGTTGATAGATCTCTTTCTTCTAAAGAAAAACTTCGTGGTTGTAAACAAAGGGGTTCTTCACCCAGTTCTACTCCTAAGTAAAAATTGTGACTTTGTTACAGTGGAACTGTTGAGGTTTTTGTTCTGATTTGGATGACATTAAGACCTTGATTGATTCCTATAATCTTATGTTTGTCTCTTCTTACAGGAAACATTCCTGAGACCTGCTGATGCTGACACCTTTTGGCTAGGTTTTTTTTTTATATTGGAATGACAGGTTGTGTGATGGACAAGATCATGGAGGGATGGCACTGCTGGTTGACCAGCATGTGCCCACCTTGTCTGTGCCATTCAATACACCCTTGGAGGCTGTAGCTATCTGTTTCTCTGTGGGTCGTACCATCACTGTTTGTTCTCTCTACCTGTCTCCTGGAGAGACTTACAACCAATCAGACCTTGATGCTCTCATATAACAGTTGCTTTTTCCTTTTATCATTTCGGTAGACTTTAATGGGCACAATCCCAATTGTGGTAGTGCTGATATTGGTGGGAGGGATCATTCTGTGGATTGTATTCTCTCAGATTATAACTTGCTTATCTTCAATACTGTTTTTTTTACCTATTTTCATGTACCTAGTCAACCCTTTACTGCTATAGATCTGTTTATCTGTTCCCCTTCACTTTTTTCTAATTTTTCTTGAAGGGTTGATAGTGATAATTTTCTCATCATTTTGGGGAGATTGGCCGTGGTTGATGCTACCCAACCTGAGTGACATGGTGGAAGTTGGAGCAGGCTGACTGGCTCTCTTTCACCTCTATCTCAGAACTTGATCCTGTTGTCACTAGTCTTCCATCTCTTAATGACTGCATGGAAGCAGTAACTGATTGTATAATTCAAAGAGGTGTTTGTTCTATCCCCCAAACCTCAACATGCTTGCCATGGTGGTCTCCTGCCTGCCAGCAGGCACAGAAAAGGGCCTGGGATGCCTTTTGCGGGTATCCCACTCTTCCCAACTTCATTGCTTTCCAGTGGGCCCATGCTCAGCAGGTCAGATGTCAAAGCCAGAAGGAATCTTGGATTAAGTTCACAATGACCATTTCTTCTATGACCAGTTCTAAAGTTGTCTGGGACAAGATTCAGAAGGTTAATGGGAAGTTTTCTTCCCATCCCTTTTCCATCTTGCTCTCCAGTAGCCAGGAAGTTTGTGATGTACAAAGTATCACCAACACTCTCGGGAGAGCTTTGCTTATCTTTCCAGCACTTCTGTCTCTTCTCCCACCTTCTTGGCAATCACCCCTTTCAAACAGATTGTCTCTATGATTATAATTGCCAATTTACACTAGTGGAACTTAAGCTTGCTCTTCATCGGTCTGGCAGCACATCAGTTGGACCTGATGACATTCACTAGGAGATGTTGAGCCATCTCTCTTCTCCCTCTTTTGCTCTTATTCTGGTTGTTTTAAACCAGATTTGGCAGGAAAATGTTTTCCTGATATCTGGCACAAAGCTTTTGTTCTGCCTTCTTCAAAGCCTGAGAAGGATCTCACAGTTCCTTCTAATTATCATCCAAAAGCTTTGAATAGCTTTGTAAGGTCTTGGAGAAGATGGTTAATGCCTATCTTATTTGGTTCCTTGAATCAAATAACCTCCTCTCACCTACTCAATGTGGTTTTCATAAACATCACTCCACTGTGGACCAGCTGATTTGTCTTGTAACCTCAGTCAAGGAAGCCTTCCTCAAGAGAGAGCATCTTGTTTCTGTTGTCATATGGGATGCATGGCCATTTACCCATTTTTATTCAGAACTTTTTTTGTTTTCAGCATCAAGATTAATGCTATCACTTAAACAACCTCTTCCTACTGTTGCAACCTCTATGTCAATGACTTCCACATTTCTTGTCAGTTGCCAAACATGAGGTTTGTTGAGTGGTAGCTTCAGACTGCTCTCACTCGCTTGTTGAAGCAGACCACAGCAAATGGTTTTACCTTTCTCTAAAACCATTTGCATTCATTTTTGCCATCAAAGGGGTTTACACCCTGATCCTGAGCTCCATGGTGGTGTTCTTCCTGTGGTTCCTGAGGTGAAGTTCTTGGGGTTTATCTTTGACTGAAGATCTAGCATGCCCTCATTTGATCTAAACTGGACTGAGGGTCTATGATTCTGATAGGGTCTCTGCTATGAAGATCTTGGACCCCATTCTCCATCTGGGGTTTTGTCTCTGCTCAAGGGCTTTCCACAATTTGCCAGTCCATGGTCTTTACACAGAGTCCCAAAAACCTCCTCTTTACCTTTGCCATTTGCAACTTTCTTTGAAATATGCTACTAAGCTATGATACTTACCACAGCATCCCACCTGGGATTGTGTTTGCTGGGCTGATTCTTTTTTAATACAGTCTGCCATTCATTGTTTTGGCCTTCATATCTAGGCTCACTTGGCAGAATTGGGTCTGTCATTCAATGATGTTGCTGAGTCCAATGATCAGCCCATCCTACCATGTCTCATTACCATCCCCACCTGTAAAGTTTCTTTGAATCATCTGAGGAAGGTGGATAATCCTGATTGGAAGTACCGTCTTCTCTTTGCTGAACATCTTTTGAGCCATTCTTCTGTTCCCATTTTTACGGATGGTTTGAAATCAGGTGACTCTGTGGGCTCTGCCATGGTTTGTTGTGGCTCGGTGGTTGCTCGCAGAATCCCCTCTTCAATTACTGTCTTCATTGCTGAGTTGTATGTCATTTCTATTGATCTGGATCACATGGAAACTAAGTAGTACACTAACTTTACTATTTACACCATCTCTCTACTGGCCCTGGAATCACTTAATATAAGCTCTCACTCTGTTATCTTTGATATTCAGAAATAACTGGCCCACTTTTCACTGTCTTCTATTTCAGTCCAGCTTTTCTGGGTACCTAGCTATCTTGGTATTTGTGGGAATGAGCTTGCTGACAACACAGCTAAATCCATCTGATGTAGTGCTTTCACAGCTGTGCCTGTCCCATATATGAGCTATGGTCCTGTGATCAAGGCTCGGCATCATGCTAGTTGGCAGTCGACTTGGGGTGAGCAACTTCATAACAAGCTTTTCCGGTTAAAACCTACTGTTGTTGTTGTTTGGCCATCTAGAAGGATCGATGGGAGGACGTTTTATTGGCTAGGCTAGGCATTGGTTACAGTTTTTTAACCCATTGTTTTCTTTTATATGGGACTTATCTGTCAGTGTGTGGCCTCTGTGACACTCAAGTCACAATAGCCCATATGTTGCGTTCATGCCGTCATTTTAATTGCAATAACTGGTGGCACCATTTTCAGCATGTTTTTTCTCAGGATTTACCCCTGACTTTGGACAGTGTCATTTGGAACGGGAACACTGTCCAGCTGGACTGTGTTTTCAGCTTTTTTGGGCCATAGGCCTTGTTAATTCTATTTTAAGTTTTTACCTGCTTTTTTGGGCATTGTTTAGTTCTAACTTAATCTATTCTTACATTTTCTGGTATTTTAATTTAGAGATTTTTACCAGTTGTTTGGCACAGATAGCTTAGTTACTTTGTGCCAAAAAATGCCAACCAACCTTTCTTTGCATGCTTTTTAAAGGAAGATCATATTCTCACTGGTCCTCCACCAGTAAACTGTGGGAGTCTGGCTTTCTGAGAGGTAAGATATTGTATTGGAAGTTAACATTTTCCTAAACTGAAAATGTATTTCCAATAGATACTTACCTCCTCTTACATTTCCCACCTGTCCTCCCCACTTCTGATGTATTGGTTGACTTGGTCATGATCAATCTCGCGGTGATTAACAAGTGCATTATTAGAGAGAGTGCTAATTATGATAGATTAGTGTTGCACTTCTATTTGTGGAAGGTTGCTGCGTGTAGATATGCAGAACGAAGTGGGGAGTTACAAGGTTAATGGCAAGTGAAAATTTTGTTCCAGTAGAAGGCAATACTAGTAGAGAAAGCTTTTTGTGATTGGAGGTAGTATCTATTGGAAATAAATTTTCAGTTTAGGAAAATATTGACTTTTATCTCTTGTTCCATTTGTATAACTTTATATCATTTTCCTTCATAGGTTTGCCATAACTGTTTGGTACTTTGACTTAGAAGAAAGAAATCAGGCCCTGTTGAGATTTCAGGAAAAAAAGTAAGTTGGAGTTCTGTAAGTTAACTTTTGTTTTAACATGATATTTTAGTTTTGACATAAATTGAAAATGGTTACTAGCAACATTTGCTAGTTTATTTTTGTGTGAGCTTGGGTTTAGCATTAAAGTTTTTGGGGTGAATGATGTTTGTTTTGCTCAAAATATGGGTAAAACTATGTAGTTATAAGTTTAAACTATAGTAAGCTGTTGATTTATATTTGTGTATTGTCTAAAATTTAATAAAACTGAAGACTTGCAGTAAGTAAGCTAACTGACTTAACTCTATCTGCCCGAGCATTATTTACTGTGCATGTCACGAGGTTTTAGTGGCTTACATTCAAATTTTATTAAACTACTTTTTGTTTATGTTATACTAATTAGTATAGCATAAAATTGTAGATAATAATCCATATTTTAATAGTATATAAGTTTTAAGTACTTTATTTTATAAGACAATATTTTTAAAGAATCCTGAATTTCCCCCTAGTGTGAGAAAGGTGACAATAAGTACAAAATTTAATTTAAATTACTCTCTATAAAATCGTCATTGCTCAGACAAGCCATAATTTTCATAACTTTCAATTTTGTTTGGTTACAGAGCCATCAAATAGAAAACCAGACCCCTCTTGCCACACCCACCTGTCACATCCTCTCTTTCAGGATTTGTTAATAGTTCTCTCTTACATTTAATTCTATATCATCTATAACCAATTGAAAGCCAAGGTTTTCATCTATCAAATGACATTATATTACGTTGTGTTCTGAATAGAGAATTGTCAATTTCTCTCATAGTACAAGCTTTATTTCCATGGGAAAGATAATAATTAGCTTGGATGAATTTGTAACTGCTCTGGTTGCATAGTTAGAAAGCCAGAAAAATTGTGATAGTTAGAGGAAATTGTATGCTTTTTGCATGTTGTTATTCCATGTTCTTTGGTGCATTATTTAATTAAATAAATATTATTTTGTGCATTATTACCATTAGTATAAAAGAAGTAAGGTTAAGTGTCATCGACAGTCGACAGCAAAAAAGACGACATTTAAGTACTTTATATCTAGTTTTTCATGTTTATTCTTTATTATAAAAGTAACAAAAATGTAAAAATAGTGATCTCTTTAGGTTAGTTAAGGTAAAAAAATAATATAATAAAAATGTTTAACGAGGCACACACGCAAGCAGCTTGTGGGTAACGTAATTCGATAGTGTAATGCGAGCTGCACATTCCCCAAGTGATTTACAACTTATAATGGTGCGAATAGTAGTTAGTCATCATTCAAAGGGCAATAAAACAATAAAATTAATAATAAATAGTTGTACACTGTTAAGAGTTTAAAGCTACTTAGGATATATGAATGTAGTTTCATGTTACAATTTGAAGTCATTCTAGAAAGAGACAGATGCTAATTTAGATTTTTTTTTTGTGGTGGTTACGAGGTTGATCAAATTGACCACCCTTGTATAGAGTCACAGTAGAGAAAAAAAACAGATAAAATATAAAATTTTACTGAAACAAACATTTGAAATGTATTTGGGAGGTTTTAGAGATTACACAAATGAAATTTGAGATTTTTGAGACGAAGAAAAGTATTTTTAATCCAAGCATGAAAATCACTTTGCACACGGACTATTCAGAACAAACACTCGATAAATTCATGGGAGAAATCTTTTTTTCATTTAATAAAAATACTTCATTAAAAATATGATTTTTTTATATGCGAAAAGCTTGTAATATTTACTGAAAAACTGCCAAATTTCGTGAAGATATACACAATATATTAAAAGTTAGTTGTATCAAATCTATAAAGACTTTGAACGAGTACAAAGAGGTCATGTGGTTGGTCAAATTGACTGTGCCCCCTGTTGAGAGAGTTAAACGAGTACAAAGAGGTCACAAGGTTGGTCGAATTTACTGAACCTGTATGGAGAGAGAGTTAAAGCTTAAATTGGTATACAATTGGTATAAAAGTATTACGTGTTATTAATTAATATTATTTTTTCAGGTTACTTAAGGTATTCATAAAATTATTGGTAATGAATATGATTGAAAACTTCACTTTACAATTTTTTTTTGTGTGAATCACATACATGTTAAAAAATAGTCATCATCTGTATCTCACTAATGTTCAGCACTGCACTTTTTATTAAATAAAGTTTTTATATCTACATATAATGCCATATTTGAACATACCAGATATGTAAACTTTTCAAAGTTTTCTAGTGTATAAACAGTTCTTTTTTCTTTAAAAGCAATGCATTAATATGTGTTAATGTGGAATTTATTGTAGAAAGTAAATTTTAGATGAAAGGTATATTATTTTAGAAGAGTATCTGGTCATGTTGGGTTTGGGGGGATTTGTCTTAGTTTCCTGTTATAAAGTTCAGAAGTTCTCTAAAAACTTTGCTGTTGTTAATTTATCATTGATGTCTATTCATCATAAAAGAAATCTCTCATTTCTCCAAATCAGTGGTTCTGAAATTATGGGGTGCACCTCCAGAGAAATACACAATGCACATGGCATTTGAAAAAAAAAGGGGGTAGATGACTGCTTTTAAAAAAGTTGTTAAAGATAACCTAAAGAGAAAATTATTACAAATAGCTTTTAACTATCTTGCCAGGTTGCAACCCTTAGCAACTGTGACACACCAAACTTAAGCTGCATGGTTTTTTTTCCATCTCAGGCTCTCAACTTGTAAACTATAAGGAGGCACATGTTTTTCTCTTAGCTTAGAAAGGCTAAGTATGATCAAGTTTGAGAACTACTGCTCCTAGTTTATGGGAAAATATTTGTTTATTACAAGATCAATTTATTTATTTTTGTATAAGGACAGCAGCTGATATCTCTGTTTTGTTTTAATACAAAGAGAATCACCTGTCTCATTCAGTGTTACAACAAATTTCCAGGCTAAATGTTTCTTTCAAATTTCTAACATTATAGTTTTGTTTTGAACATATTTGATGTAAAAACCATGTGAACTTTAAACTGGAAAGTACTTTTTCATATATCACACCAACACAATTTAATCTCTGAAGATTTGGAATTTTATCATAAGAGTATGCTATACCCATTCCAAATAAAACTTCTCTTTCTTATTCTTATCAAAATTAGAGGGAATGACTTATAAAAGCACTAATACTATTAGGATAGCCAGATCTGCTCTTTGAATGGGATTATAAAGCCACAAAAACATAATTAATACAGAGAGAATATTGGCTTTCATTAGGAGAGTTTGTAAGGCCTAAAGAAAGATCCGAATTGATAATCTCGATAATTAATGTTATTTAGTTCCTTTAACTAAATAAGCAATACTTGATGTATATGACAACTGGTGACCCACAAAAAAAAAATGCAAATAAACGTGCTCAGAAACGAAATTAGAAATGTATAAAAATTATTTATTAAGCTTTTAAAATCACTAAAATGGGATGCCTTCTGTACAAAAATAAACTCAAAACAGATCCCAAAGACTTATGGTCCCATATAAAACAAAAAACTACAAAGTCAAACAAAACTACTATCACCACCTATCCTACAGTTAAACATAATAAATAAAGTATATACACAAATAAACAGAAAGCACACACCTTTGGAGAACAACTCCAAAACACATTTAAAATATCAAATGACTCAAACATGAACAACCACTTCATGAACATTATTAAGTAATTATATCACAACCAAGGACACAAAATGCAATAGCACAACAACATATGCAGAATATGGCTATACAATAAAACAACTTATCAGACCCATCTCAGTAGCAGAAGAACAAGAAAACATAAATCTTTTGAAAAACAAACCACCAGGACAAGACAAAATTCAAAACTTGCTACTCAAGATAGGCCCTCTGATATAATTAGAACATCTCGCATCTTTATACAACTTATCTCTAAGAAAAGGATACATACCAACCACTTGGAAACAGGCCTATGTTCTTATGTTCCAAAAGGAAGGAAAATCAGCAAATAACCCCAAAAACTATAGATTAATAAGTCTTAACAAACAGACTACGAAATTTACTTGAAAAAATTATAAATAATAGACTCGTAAATTACCTTGAAACTAAATCAATACTCCCAGAAATACAAAATAGCTTCTGAAAAGCAAGACAAACAACAGATGATCTCGTAAAATTAATGGAAGAAATAATACACAGCTTTAATAAAAAAAAACAATGCACAGTCCCATGCTTCCTAGATGTTGAAAAAGCATTTGATAAAGTATGGCACAATGGACTCTGATACAAACTATCCAAACTGGGACTCCCCATAAGAATTATTTGCTGGGTTTCTAACTTCCTGGAAGATAGGAGCATCAGAGTAAATTTTGAGGGCACCTATTCTGAGTGCTGCACTCTGGAGACAAGTGTCCCTCAAGGAGGAGTACTTAGCCCTATCCTGTTTATCATGTATGTTAGTGACATGCCTCTCAAAGTCCAAAATAACACTTTTTGTTTACAGTTTGCAGATGATGTTGCAATCTAGAAGAGTGTCCCAAACCCAGCAACATATAATATACAACCACGACTAAACAAAATAGAATTGTAATACAATAAATGGAGAATTAAAATTAATGTGCAGAAAACACAAGTCCTATTATTTAAAAAATTGTATACAACAAGCAAATTAATACCACAGTTATATCTAGACAGGACCCTCTTATGGGTAGCAACATCAGCAAAATTCTAAGGGATGACATTTGACTCAGAATTAAACTGAATACCACACACTAATAGCATAAAAACCAGAATTTGGAAAATGAGTTACCTTAGGAGTCTGACTGGCAACAACCAAGAAGCTTCATCAGCAAATATATTAAAAATTTACAGAAAATACATAAGACCAGTCATAGAATATGTCTGTATAACATGAGTAAATGTATCAAAAACACAAATCAACAAACTACAGCAAATACAAAACTATATTCTAACGAAAGCATTTACAGTCCTATGATCAACAAACTCAGTATTTCTACACAACTGTTCAAACATACCAACACTATCCTGGATAACTCACTTCAATATAAGAAAATTGAACTTATGAGCAAACTAGAGAGTTATATAATACATGATGAACCAAGCCCTAAGTACCTCTCCCCTCTAAACATCATAAATAAGAAACAGGCTAAGCAGTGCTAGGCTAACTGAATCCTAGACACAAATGTAGCTCTTATTTTAAAATGGTTTTGTGTGTAAAATAGGATTATGTGTGTGTGTGTGTGTGTGTGTGTGTGTGTGTGTATATATGTATATATATATGACTGCTGTAATGTGAACATGGACTAATAGTGGAATTATGCATAAGTGAAACTAGTGAAAATATACGAGCTAACATTACCCCATGAATTGGACAGGTCACCTAACGGGCATGTTAATTGAAACTGCAGATAATGGACAAAATTTAAATTATTGTTATTACCTAGGATTCATAACAGTGCAAACAAAATAATTCCTGAAAGGGAGGAAGAGGTCAATGCTGAACCTGACCCTCTCTGGTCCAAAACGTGGACCGAATCCCAATGGAAAAAGTTTATTAACCTACCCAGGAATATTAAGCGCTAAATATCGATTGCGCAGCAGTTCATACATGGCAAGGTGCAGCATCAAAGATGTTTTACTAGTAAAACCCCTTGGTAGTTGGTACTACACCTCTGTAATGATGTTTATAGCACCTTTTTATTTTTACTTACATCACCAACTGCCATATTACCGGTATGTCAATCCACAGTTATAACATGCACTATTCAAAAATAATTGCTACTATACACTGCATTAGCATAGGCTTATACTACATGTTTGTATGAACTTCACCTGGTGTATGTATTTGTGTTAAATGTTGGTAGTTGGTACTACACCTCTGTAATGATGTTTATAGCACCTTTTTATTTTTACTTACATCACCAACTGCCATATTACCTGTATGTCAATCCACAGTTATAACATGCACTATTCAAAAATAATTGCTACTATACACTGCATTAGCATAGGCTTATACTACATGTTTGTATGAATTTCATCTGTTGTATGTATTTATGTTAAATGTTATCAATTATCCCTAATATTCAACCTGTCTAGTAGATCTGCTGCAATCCTGTTAGGTTTCAAAGATCATAAAGAATTCACTGACACCATATACTTTTGAAAAACAACATCTCTTTTTCTTTTGTTTTATTTACTGACCGTCTTCATTCTTTTTTATTCGTTCATTATTTTATTTTATGTTTTTCATAGAACAAGACATTAAAACAAAGACTGTAGGATTAATGCGTACAGTCTTTGTTTAAGATTTTAATAAAGTTTGTTTGATGCATGTGATTTTTATTCTTCTTGCTTTATTTTTCATTGTATAATTTCTTACAAGGTCTCAGTCTTAGTTTCATAACCACAGGTCTTGGTCTCGGATACTGAGGTTTTGACTACGACACTGGTTAATGCTCTTTGGAGTGTTACTTACATTAACAGGATATAATGTTTAATATCTATTTTTAGTATTTTTACTACTATATATTTTTATTATAAAGATTATTTTGAATTGTTAGCTTGCTCTGTTAATTTAGTACTAACTTAAATTTCCTAAGCTGGCTAAACCTTGTGAAGTATTATTGGAGTTAAGCTGAAAAAGCAGTGCATTCTAATGATTATAAATAAGAACATAAGGACAGTATGTTTATTACTGGGTTGATTTTAAGTTCTGATCTATGTAGGTAACTTGCTTTGATCAGAAGCTAATATTAATTAAACTTATAAATAAAAATTCTCAACACAGCAGACATATGCAAAAAATTGTTGAAGGTCACCTATCTGCAAAAAGGTCACTTGATAATGGTACATAAATATTCATTGTTGAAACCAAGTTAGCTTTGTAAAAACTATTTAGATAACTGCATTAAGTAATAAACATTAATTTAATATGCTTGGAGGAAGAAACCATTTTTAAAGAATTTCTCATTATTCACAGTTTTACTTAGGGCCTTAAGATCATCAAAGGAATTAGTTATAGTGGCAAAAACTAATACAGGAAGTTTAGCACATTATATTAGTTATTTTGAATATGCAAATTAGTATTTCACTCGACAATCACATCCGATATAAAGTTGCAGTATAACAGAATGTATAAGAACTGCATGTTATAGGTAGTGGGGTGCCACTGAAAATTGGTCTATTTTGGGAATCATATGCAACAGCCCTTTCTGATATCAAATATTCGTACTCCGAGATCATAAAGATGTGTTCAGATTAGGGATTTGGAATTTACCAAACAAGGATATCCCTCATACCTAATGGCATTGAAAAAGATAGGAATATGGATGAACTTGGAGTACCAGAAAGAGACCTAGAATAATTCATACCCCCAGCCATGGAAAGCAAAGTGGGCACCTTTTAACAGATGAGAATCCACAAACACAGGCCATTGGCAACAGTACATAATATAATTGAGAACACTTTCTTTGTGAAAAAGCTACACAAATTATGTGTACCAAGTTGTTTTCATGACATATTCATTCAATTATTGCTAATGTTTAGTAGCTGAAGAATTAAATTTGTTTGCACATGCTGTTCTGTATGAAGACATACTGGTCAAATTGTCAGATGCAGCACTTATGAATTTCTTTGTGAATGGATGTTTGTGACAAGCACTGAGAATCCATGTCCTTGTACACAAGATGGTTTGTGGAAAGCATATAGGGAGCACTGGTATGCTTTTGACATGACAGTCTTTTGTAATTGAAACTATCCTACATGGCATTGTCAAGATGCATGGCTGTCAGATAGAGCATGACCAGACAAGTACTATTAACAATCTGATGAAGCTTCAAAAGTGTTTTAGAATAATATATTTTTTAATAGCAGGAAAATCAACTGAAGCCAATTTTCTGGAAAAATTACTTTGTGTTTGGCATTGCATCAACAACTAAAATTTAACATTTCTATAAAAGATTAATTCCCCAAGATGTCTTGCTCCTTCAGGTTAATTATTATGCTTTAATGTAACTGTACAGCTAAAATGTTTTTTGTAGCTCATTTCTTAGTATAACATGTTGTTGAAAGAGTTTTGCATTCACATAATTTGTATTTGTTATGAAACTCTTTAACTCCACTTAAAAGCAAAACAAAAAACAGTATGCATACTTGATTGTTTAAATTTGTTTTGTCAGTTATTTTTTATCAGTGAAACCATTTAAGGTTTGAATTTCACATTTACAACTTGGTCTCAAGAAAATCCTTCACCAGAATACTAGTTTTTTGTATTTTCAGCTGTACTGCATAAACATTTATTAAATGTTTGGCTGTATTTAATTTTGTTTATTACTTTGAGAAAAATAATAATTTCATACTTATTTTTTGATTTAAGACTAAATTGTAGTAGGTCATGAATAGTCTAAATTTTTGTCAACAGATCACAGCTGATATCAACATACAAGTCACATTAATTGTTTACTGCTATTCACTTATTATAGTTGTGTAGTAAGCAATGCAAATTTAAACGAATCTTACTTGTTAATGTTTTTGTTAAACAAAATAACTAAGTGGCAACCCGGTTTTCAAATAACCAAATGCATAAATTAAAGTATTAGAGAAAAAACAATAAATAATCTCTTGACTTGTTTCATTTTAAAACAGCCTTTGATGCACATTAAAAACAAGTACCTTAGACAGCTTTAGTTCTGATAACCTACTACTAGACTTATATATTCATAAATTTATTACTTTTGATTGATATACAACTCTATTAGAAGTCACAATATTTAATGAGCATTCAACAAATACTTAAAAAATAATAATCATAATATATGAGAAAATCTTAAACTTGGACATACTTTTCCATGAAAATAAACATAAGAATTGACTTGCTTTACTTTTCAACCATTGGTGGTGGCAGAGTAACAAAAAGCTTGGGTTATTTCTAGTGGCATTTTTTCATGCTTTATAACTGTGTAATTTTTGATGAATGTTTACTTAAGTTTTCTTTATTGCTTGAGAAGTTTACGAACTATATTCTGTTTGTTTTTATTTTAGGACAGCACAGCATGCGAGAAGCCAAATACATTGAAATGACAGGACCTGGAAGGCTATTTGCTAATTGAATATGACTTTACATGAGTAATGTTACTTCAGAGTGTATTATGTTTCTCAACACTTAACATTTAATTATTAAGCTATATGATACTTACTCTGATATTTTCGCCTTGTTTTTTGGTTATCTTTCAGTATCTTGCAAAGAAATTATTGCTTTTTTTTTTACCAATGTTTTTAATTCACGGTTAAAATAAAGTTGAAAAAATATTAAAACTTCTGTTGTTACACAAAGCATATCATCTTGAACATGTAAGAGAAAACATAAAATATCTTTGAAACAAATTGATTGTTAGGTGTCATAAAAAGTAAATATCTGTTTATGTTTATGAAGTAGTAACCTGTAAGAAGCAGCTTTTGCATGTTTTAAGTATTACCATGCAGCAAGAAACTTTAATTTGATAGAAGAAAGGATGATAAGATTATTCCTGTAAAATGTGAAATGAAGTAATGTTAGTCATTGCATATTCTTCTTATAAGAAGTAAGTGATGTTGTAGAAGAATATGCATGAATATTTGTTTTACAGAAGTGTTGATTTTTTTTTTAAATGATAAATTCTGAGTAAAGTATTTTATATATAGATGGTTAATGGTAAGGAAACTGTGCCTTTTTATGGTGGTATTTACAGTTTACTTACAAGTTTTACCTTTTCCTAGCTGTCATTTTTTTTGTCAGTATGTTGTAGCATAACAAATTAAAATATTTCTCTGAAATACCTTGTGACTGATGCACACCCAAATTTGTATTAAATATTGAAGAGCTAATTATTATGATTATTAATTAAAAATAATTATAATAAAAGTACCTGTCAAACTTCTCCATAGTTTCATTGGCATAATACTAGCATTATTGCCAACATAATTTAGCGAGTATTGCAGTATGAGACTCCTTTAGTAGAAAAATATTACATCGTCAAGATAAGGTGTTCAATTAAATGTGATTGGATGTGCAAGTTTTTTGTGCATGTAAAACACTAAAAATTATTTTATTTTATGGACACTTAGTCATTTCTACATACAAAATGGTGGCATGATAGTTAACTAACAAGATTTCCATAATCCTAAAGCAGTGCAATGTGACACCAGATTAACAGATGTAGATAGAGTACATTAATGGAAATTTTCTGAAGTAGTAGCAGAGTTGAATAATCATATTATATATAATGTTATGTAATAAGACTTCTAAGAAATATATATTTGTATATATAAATATTTGTCGTGTGTATTGTATAAAATGTCATTATTTAACATTGAGTTAAAATTTAATACACGTTATAACAGGTAAGTATTTCAAAATCTGAGGATTCCATAATTACGATGAGTAACTTCAGAGGATTAGCTAAAAGTACTAAAATTACTTGTTAGTGGTCTAATGATGTTTTTAAGGAATTGTATGCTGCTGTTTTGGAAATAAAAAATCAGTCATTTCTATTATTGTCTCAAAAAAAGCCATTTAAGCTTATCATATGATAAAAATCATAACTTTAGATATCTTATTTTACCCAACAGTAAAATCAGACTTAGACCAATATTTATTTTTGAATTATTAAAAACTAAAATGATATTATTAAAATTCTTTATTGTTTGTACAATTTTTTATTTATTTGGTAAATTTGAAAAATTCTTAAAGAAGGATGAATAACTTAAACATTTGAATCCTTCTTTGGCAAAGAAGATAAAAGTTTAGCCAAAAAGCATTAAATGATATTTATATATAGATATGTTCAGTATGATTAAATATTGATTCTAAATCTAGGAAAAGATTATGGTAAATTGGTTTATGGCCAAGCTAAATGGAATGTACAAAACTAATCTTTAGGTGCTACTTGAATTAATCAGTCAAAAATATTCACTATTTTAAAAGAGCATATTTTCTATTTTTTTACATGATGTTCAACCAGTGAAATATTGGAATGTGGCCTAATATACTCTTTAATTCTGATAACTCACTAAGTTTATTTGTTCTTGCAAACAAAATCCAAGTATACTCTGTATAACAACTACTTACAAATTTTACAAAATAAAATTCAAAATGGCAAGTTTACAATGAGCAAGGACAACATTTAGCACAAACAAACAAGATGCATTTTAAGAACCATTAAATCCTTCAGCCAAAGATTCCGAACTTGCATTTTTTAAAACTATTTTGTTTTAAATGGTTGTGTTTTAAGGTATTAGACTAAAAAGTCAGCTTATGTGAGTTTTTTTACTTTTTGTTTTTAAAAATATATTGTGTTTAATATATTTTCAAGGCAATGTAAACATTAAATATAACATATTATTCATGTGAAAAGGGATGAAGTTTGATTTATGTTTTAACACTGAGACATTTAGTTATGCAGTAAATCAGTATAATTTAAAAAAATTGCTCATAAATTTTAGTGACTGGATTATTATGATATATTTGTATTAAAAGTGCTTGCTCTACTGTTACTGTTTCTCACTAAAACACATTGTTTTGATATTTATATTTAAAAAGAATTAATTTGCCTGAGTATTAAACAGTAACTTGTCTTTTGGTTACAAGAATAATTATGAATAATTTGAGTCTTATTGTTAGTAAATTTATTTATTTCAAGTTCACTACACACACACACACACACACACACAGTTTAACTAAGTGCATGTAAAGCTACTGTTTTCCCCATTACTTATTTTGAAAGATAATTTAGAAAATGCATTGAATTATTCACAAAACTAAACCAATTTTTATTGTTGAATGTTTTGTATGATTTTACTTTCTCATCGTAGAACATGAACTGACAAATTTCTTCTAGTTATTATATCACCTTGGTAAATAATATGTAATTGTAAGTAGACCAGCCAGAAACACTAGTTTTCTTTTCATGCTAGTATACTAATTTAAACACTTAGAGCCGACCCACACAGCACTAGTAATGGTAACTGTTATGGTTGCCTTAATGGTTTGCTTGAAAATAAATAATTGTCTATCAATTACTTATTAATTCTAAATTGAAATGATTTTACTTAGAATTTTCATTTAGGTACAATGAATGTGGGTTTGTGTAAATTTTAACTCCAATTTCAACATTTACAGAATCTAATCTTCATAGAAGTTCTAAAATCATCTGCAAGTGTGGTTAAGTGATTTTATAAATTTGTCGTCTTGCTTGTAGATTAAAATTTTCCTCCTTACAGGGATGGGTTTGTATTAATCACATCCTTGAGGTAGCTGTAATGTCCTAATTACAAGTATCACTCGGTGAGCACTGATTCTTCAACTTTGAGCTTGGGTAATTCTCTGACAGCTGCAGTGTAATTTGAGCTTGGATTAATTTGGGTAATTCTCTGACAGCTGCAGTGTAATTTGAGCTTGGATTAATTTGGATAGTTCTCCAACAGCTGCAGTGTACTTTGAGTTTGGTTTAACTTGGGTAGTTCTCTGACAGCTGCAGTGTACTTTGAGCTTAGTTTAACTTGGGTACTTCTCTGACAGCTGCAGTATACATTGAGCTTGGTTTAACTTGGGTAATTCTCTGACAGCTGCAGTGTAATTTGAGCATGGTTTAACCATATCCTTGAATTAGTCAGCTGTAATGCTCTAATCACAAATATCACTCAGTGAGCATTGATTCACAAACTTAAGTTTTGGTTAATTTCGTGTACAACTTTGGACATTATTTAATAGCTATGTGTACTCATGGTGATATTCAATTGTTCAAGATAAGTGCTGACACTGTATGCTTTATGTGTTTGCATATTAAATAAATGCACTGTACTTATATTAGTATTAAAATTGTATTACTAGAAATTTGTAAGGTACAGAAAAGAACTTAATTTCACAACCATTATACTTTATAAGGCAAAATCACACAACAGACATTTGTGGGAAAGTTGAAATATTCCATTAATCATTCTCCCTTTAATCAAACAGAGGGTAATTTAAAAATTTGGTAGTGAATGGTCAATAATTGTAAAACGTCAAGAAAGTAAATGTTTTTTAATATTTGAAAAAAGTTTACCTATGGAGCTAAGCAAGACATAGATATTTCATTGTAAGAGACTTAATGTACTCGGGATTTAACCCAAAAACTCGATACTTTTCAACAAGGACGTTGTAAACTAACAGACCTTAATAGATTATGTAAAACTATACACTTTGTAATAAAATAACATACACAGATATTATGAATAAATATTCAGAAAGGGTTAGTCTCTTATATTTGTGTAATAATTAGTGAGATATGTGGTATGTGATGTAAAGTTTGGGTACAACCCACTTGTTCAGTGTAAGAAGTGCTTTTATAAAATGGTATGGTGTCCTTATGAATAGCAGTTTGATTTTAAACGAGTTTGTGTGCCTTATTGTGATTCTACTTGTATGTTGCATGTGTAAAAAAAAACTAAAATTACTTATATAACTGTTGCTAGCTAAGTTTATATTTTATAGTTAAACATAATAAGTATTGAACACTTACATTAAAAAATATTGTAATTTTTTTTAAAGATAAGTTACTTTAGAGTTATCCAATTTTGTTTTTTTCCATAATATTCTTTTTACTTATAAATGTTAGCTTAAAAATGGTATGTTATCCTATAACTGTAAATAAAATTAAGATAGAATAATCATGATAATCTTTCTTACTTGTTAGTTTTTATGTACAGTAACATCAATATAAACACAATGGCTTTCTTGGAAAGTTAGTTGTTAAGATTGACATATCACTAACATAGTTCATTACTGTGGGGTTATGCAATTTTGAAGAGTGCGTAACAACCATTACCTCCAGTGTTGTGTAGAGTGAGATATTCTGGAAGTCAATATAGTTCAAGCATTCGTTAAGGTTTTTATGTTCTGAGTTATTTGATGAAAGGTAACTATTAAATTTGTGTTGATTTCTAGTTTTGAAAAGTTGCTAATACATTTTTTGCTATTCATTTTGTTTATTTCATATTGTTTTAAAATTGTTCTGTTTCAGCATAATATATATTTGTTTTTATGAAAAATGTTTTTTTTTTTTATTGTTTCAACTTAGCTGGAACATATAACTGTGGCTTACATGAAAAATATTTTAATGCCTTCCTGCTGTTAATATGTTATTACTCTTCAAAAATAACACTAAGTTTTAAAGTGTCATGGATTGTAATAAATAAATAAAGCTTCATTATTATTCAAACAAAGTTGTTTGCAAAAGTATTGATTTTCAGCTCTTAGTAGAACTACCATTAAATTGTTTGTAGTTCTACCGATACCATATCTCACTTGCTCTCACAAAATAACTTCTCTTGATCAGTACTGCCCTCTGTCGACGCAAATTTTCAACGCTAGCCACTAGTCTTCCACCTCCAGCTTCTGCATATCCATATTTAAATAATTATGCGGACACTACCACTATCGTAACCAGCGCCCTCTCCAGATTTGCACTCGTTAATCGCTTCTGGGTTGCCAGTAATACTGTACAGGCGTGCTTGTTTTTACTCGCAAATTTATCGACGTTTTCCTTTAATATTTCTTTACTTTTTCACGTTTTTTGAATTGTGGAAGGTTGCTTTATTCCAACTTTTCTTACTTTTTTTCATTTTTTCTTTTAGTTTAGACTTGTCAATATGCTCTTGCAGTTTCAGATAGTTACACCTACCATAGCTGTTACAGCTGCTGCGGGTTTCCCAATTAATACTGCTGGGTTGAATACTCCAATTATTGGCCAAGGATGTGACGGCAATTATTCGACGAGAAATGTCCATCTTCATGCAACCTTCACTACAAGACGAGGAATATCCTGCTATGCCTGCTCCTGGGGTGACTGACGGAGAGGACGAGAATAAGGATAGCTAATAATGAATGTGCTTCCCAGTCACGAATGGTATCAAGGGATTTACCCAGTCCTCCTTCACCCTTTGTGGAATTAATCAGGTTTATGCTGTCTTACCCCTATCTCCTATTTCCTATGATTCTCAACCTGCTTGCCTTGGTGATAAATCTATGGGCCAGTATTTAGTGTTACTTCCCTCACCTGATGTTGGGGTTCATGCCTAGTGTTTTTTTTTGGGGAGGTCATTTTTGGTCGGAGGTTAACATGCCTCGTACATCTGAAAATCTTGCTTATGCATTTCATAGATATTCCTTCCCTTATCTTGATTCCCAACGTTTGGAATCTCGCATTTTCCTCAATATCAGATTGATGTTGCCCACAATTCTGCGTGCATTTTCGACTCTGCACCCTTGCTAGCTCAGGCAATTCACCTGTTTCATGAAGAGTTTTCAGATGATGTTCATGGTATTCTGTTTACTACAATAGCACATCTTTCATCTTTGGCCCTGGCTCTTCAGACTTGGCTGATATGCTGTTAGGGATCCTCTGGGTCAGGATACCGTCCTTTGTCGAGTATGTTTACTGGCTACTTCCTGGCGCGAATTGTGCATTGCACATTTTTTACATTAAGTGGTGTTTGGGGATTTTCCCAACTCATTAGAGGCCTGAATTGAATCTGCTCGTCGGTATAATTCATTATCCTCGTTAGCTTCTTGTTTATTGCAACCTCCTCCTACTGTTTGTCTCTCACCCCATCCAACTCTTTGCTGGTTCTGGTCTCTCCTTCATCCATTCGCAGTCAAGTTGTTACTCGAAGGTGTTTCAGGGGATTACAGCATCAGTGACTCGGCCCCAGAGTCGGTGCCAGGGGTTTCCATTTTTGCCATATGTGGACATGATATACAACAGATCCATTGGTCCTACAGTTTCTTTTAGAGGGTCACTTCCATTCTCTTCCTCATTGTCTCCCTATTACGTTGCCTTTCCACCCACTGAGGGACCCTATTTCTGGCCAGCAGCTACAGGAAGCAGTTTGGGACTTACTTTGGAAAAAGGCCATAGAACTTGAGAAACACTCTCAGCCTGAGTTTTACTCCTGTCTGTTAGTTATACCCATAAAGACGGGAAACTGGCGACTGGTTATAGATTTATTTCCCTGAACCATTTCCTGGTTGTTCCCAAATTTCACATTGAAGTTTTACTTAACCCTTTGAGTTTCACTCCCGGGTTGTGGATGATGATGGTCGACATGTTGGATGCCTATTTACACATTACCATCTCCCAGGCATCCCAGCATTTCCTCCATTTGTTTATCAGGGAAATGTTTAACCGATTTTTGGTTCTATCGTTTGGCTTGGCTTTGGCTCCTTATGCCTTCTGATGTATAGTCAGGTCATTCATTCGACTTGCTACTTTTAGCATCCTCTCAGGTCGAATCTGCTGTTCATACTCAGTTTCTTCTTTGAGACTGCCATAATGGCTCATCATGGTGAAGTTGTTTCTCACACCCACACAATATCTGGGTTTTTCCAATTATCTCATCAGCCAGGCCCAGCCTTCTCCCCTTCATTTATGGGATAAGGAACTTCTTGTTTGAAGTCATCAACCCTTCCCTCTCCTACTGCATGAGACACCCTATCTCTTTTGGTGACGGGGACTTTTCTTAAAGCCATCATTCCCCTTGGTAGTGCCCACCTGCATCACCTTCAGTGGGTGTTACTTGACCAATGGAGCCTCATTTTGAGATCCCTTAATTGCTCCTATTACCCTTCTTCCCCAACTACAGGCTTTGTTTGTTGGTTGGATTGAACCAATACTACAATTGAAGTTCCATTTCCTCGACCATTTTATTATCTTTTTACAGTGGTTCCCCTTTCCGGTTGGAGTGCATATCTCAACGCTCGAGGGGTTTCGAGTCATTGGACACTAGCCGAATTATCCCTACATATCACCATTTTGGAGTTGGTTGTGGTTTATCATGTTCTGCTTCACTTCTTGTTGGATGTTCAGGGATGTTTGGTGATGGTCCATTCTGACAATTTGAAGGTAGTGTCCAATATCACCAAGTATGGGTGTACCTAGTCATAAGATCTTTGTTTACAAATGTTGTACCCCCTCTACTGGACCCACAATCACCACATAAGATTGTATGTCATATTCTGGGTACCCTAAATCTTGTTGTGGATCGATTATCTCGGATCGACAGAATGGTCATAAGGTGGGGATCCTGTTAACAGATCCACTGGCAACCAAAGTTCCCGACCAAACATCAACTTTGCTGGAGTGTATACAGTGGTTTCATGCTCTGCTGTCCCATAGGCTATCAACAGTGGAGGGAGTAAGACATCCCAGTCATCTTGGCAGCTATTACAAAACTTTGCCAATTCCTGTCCCAGTGTCCAATTGTACTTTTCTACCATCCCATCAGACCGTGGGTGAAGTGGCATTGTCCTGGTCTTTCGGATGCCAAACAACTTGTAGCATTCTTGGAACACAGCTGATTCGAAGTTACGGCCTTGATCTGAATGCACTTCATGGCATACCAAATCTGACGAAGAAATCACTAATAGCCGAAGCTACAGTTGTATCTTCCTGATTTGGTATTGCATATGCCTCAGGCCACTTGGTGAAATAATCCATCACCACACAAATGTACTTGTTTCCAGCACGAGTTTGGGGCAGAGGACCAGCAATGTCAACGGCTACTCTTTCCATTGATATAACTTCATTGGAGCACGTCCCATATGCTTGGGCCCCCTTTTAGCACATCATGTACTGCATGTTCTGCACCATTCTTCCACATCTTGCCTCATACCTATCCAGTAAAATCTCTGTCGTAGGTGACTCAATGTTTTCTTAACTCCAAGATGTCCTCCTGTTAAACTATCATGGGATTGATGCAGCAGAACTTCCCGTAACATTCTTTGTATAACTGTTTACCAAGTCGTCACTTTTCCATCTGCAGTTTCCCATCTCTGGAGAAGAATACCATCTTCAAGCTTCAACTGGTCCCATTGTGCCCAATAGTTCTTTGTCACAGGGCTTAGACTAGACACCTTCTCCCAAGCAGGGCGCAAAACACTTGCTTTTAGAAAATCAATTATTGGCTTCAAATCTCGGTCTTTCTCCTGCTCTGATTAATTATCTATTTCTGGTTTCATTTCACCATCATCAACTCTTTCAGTCACCCTGACTTTAGCGTGATGGCACCTGGTTAGCTCAACCTCTCTTTTGCAATAATGTCTGCAGTCATTTTTGCAGGGTCTTTGGCTCAGTCCCTCGGCATTTCCATGATATTTTCCTTCTCTGTATTCAATATCATAATTATACTGGTCTGTCGTTTCAATCCAACGTGCCAGTTGTCCCTCTGGGTTCTTTAATGATCTTAACCAGTGTAACGCAGCATGGTCTATCCTGATGGTAAACCTTGCACCATAGAGGTAAAGATGGAAATATGTCAGACTCTTTACTATAGCAAGAAGTTCCATCCGTGTTACACAATAGTTCCTCTCTGGTCTACTCAAAACCCTACTGAAGTAGGCCACCACATGTTCGTTTTCGCTCACTTTCTGAGACAACACCCCTCCAATTCCGACATTACTAGCATCACAATCCAGTGTGTACGGCAGTGAGGGATCTGGAAGCTTTAAAAGTGGAGCTGAGACCAATTTTTCTTTCAATGTCTTGAAAGCATGCTGGCAAGAAACTGTCCATTCAAACTTCTGGCTTTTTTTAGTCAAATCATGTAGTGGAGCAGCTATAGTTGCAAAGTTCTTCACAAATTTGCGGTAGTAAGTACAGAGGCCCAAGAAACTTCTTAGCTCTCCCACATTGTCTGGTGTTGGCCAGTCATGCACTGCTTTCACCTTATCAGAATCCGTTTGTACACCATTCTCACTAACAATGTGGCCTAAGTAAAGCACCTCTTTCTGGAACAAATGACATTTCTTGGGATGGAGTCTGAGGTTTGCTGCTTTCAAACGCTTGAATACTTCCTTCAGCCGGGACATTTCCTCGTCAAAAGTTGTTGCAAATACGATTGTAGGCCTTCCAATACTCGTTCCACCAGCCTCTCAAATGTTGCATTACTGAGCCCCAATGGCATCACTCGGTAT
>NW_013671138.1:60262-62167 GCF_000517525.1 Limulus polyphemus
CTTTCTAAATACAACTTTGCAATACACTTAATTTCCACAGTCACGCTATAACAAACGCTATATTTCACAATGAATGTCTCACGTGCTCGACTCAACAATATGTCTCTCTCTGCCAGCAGTTCAATTATTCATCGTTGTTGCCGTCAGTTCCTACCGGTTTATATATACAAGATTACCGCATATCTAGTAGCCTCTCGAGATTTCAGGGAGGGACGTGAACGTTCGAGAAGCGCATGACGTGTTACTAGCGTCACGTGACTTACGCTGTCGTAAAAATATGTTTACCTTTATTGTATTCCAAGTTTCGGAAATGAGTGGTTTATGGAGGCAGTATTGAGAATTTTTAATCTGAATGCATACAGCATTTGAACCTGGGACTAATTGCATGCAAGGCAAAGACTTTACTAATAGAAGAATGGCAATCAGCCAATAGTATCTGCTGACACAAGATGTTTGTCCAGTTCTTTGAACCAAATTATGAGACAGGAATGTAACTTTTATCATGTATCTTTAAAATTGTGAAGCATGTTCAACAGTATTGTTACGTCTCCGTTCTTTAGTTAATTTTCTGTAAAAATTCTTACTGAAGAAACTTTACTGATACAAGTCCTTTCTTAAATATAACTGGTTTATTCTTTCTGAATACAACTTTGCAATACACTTAATTTCAACAGTTGCTGTATAACAAACGCTATAATTCACAACAAACGTCTCACGTGCTCAACAATATTCTGACCGCATACATTCAATTACACATCACATTACCTCGCCTCAGTTCTTACTGTTTATATGTACAAGACTACACTATATCTAGAAGGATCCCGAGATTTAAGGAAGAGACGTGAATGTTCGAGAAGGACGTGGCGTGATACTAGTCACGTGACCTCCGCTGACGCAACAGTATTAAGTCTTAAATTGTGGATTCTTTAATCCATAGCCCAACAGGCTAACCACTTGGCCATGCCTAGTCCCAGCCTCTGTGATCTGTTTTTCAAAATTATTTAGATAAGATTAAAATGATATACAAGAAATGTATAAAATGGGGTAAATTATATAGTTCGTTGTTTTAATTTGTTATATTCAAAAAATAAAAATTATGCAGCAGTATATCAAGAAACAAATCCAAAAAGTTGTTTAATGAAACTCTGTGTTTCTATGTTCTCTTCAGGCAAGAGTTCTCAGTAATCTTAACTTTTTTTGCTCTTTATCTCCAGAGCAAATACAGGCTTTGGAGGACAAAAATGACCACAAGAAAGTGTATTGGAGGATGTTGTTTACAAAGCAGTCTTTGTTATCGAAATATATATAGTATTATACATCATATGAAGGTTTTAAGAAAAATAAATTAATTTTAGACTGTGAAAGAATGGTAAGAAGCTAGACAAGGTGAAGAAATATTCACACAAGCATAACTCACCAAGTCCTAGCACTGCCTTTATGGTGAATATCCACTGCAAAAGCTCCAAAACGACAAGTAGTTGAAGATTGTAGAAATGTATATCTATAATTATCCTTGAAACCATCAGTAATGTGCCTTTCATTGAAGAATAGTGCATCAGTAAGCATTACATGAAAGGGGAGTAATAAATGAAAAAAAATCAGGAACAGCATTTTACAAATATATGCAGTCTACATACAGCAATAATCATGTCTAGGCTAGTGCTACTCGTTGTTTTGCTTGTGATACAGCACTTCTTTGGACACAGATGTGATCTGTCTGTGCATCCTGTGGAAATATAACTGGAGTGACAACGTTTTCCAGGACCATTGCACTGCACGCAGTCTCGATCCTTTCCTTCATGTGTGGCTCCAACTATCTTCTCCATTTAATTCCCTCCCCATGTTTTGAATTCTTTGGTGGACAGTTTAAGATGTCTTTGTGTGTCACCTCTGCAGCTTTGTTTG
>NW_013671139.1:0-8167 GCF_000517525.1 Limulus polyphemus
ATTTGAAGATGCCACACTGTTACACGAGTCTTTGAAGATACCACACTGTTACACGAGTCTTTGAAGATGCCACACTGTTATAGGAATCTTTGAAGATGCCACACTGTTACAGGAGTCTTTGAAGATGCCACACTGTTACACGAGTCTTTGAAGATGCCACACTGTTACAGGAGTATTTGAAGATGCCACACTGTTACACGAGTCTTTGAAGATGCCACACTGTTACACCAGTCTTTAAAGATACCACACAGTTACATGAGTCTTAGGTCCTAATGCAGTATTCTGCATTTCATTGATCATTCCATTACATAGAAATTGCTATCTGTATAGATAAACAATTTATGCAAGTTTCTGACATTATTAAACTAGGCTTACAAGGGTGGGATAACTATATGTATAACACCTACATGAACATTTTAAAGTCATGTGAATGTACCTCAATGAAGATGTATTCTTCATTAATTATGGAAGAATAAATTGTGATAATATTTTTAATCCTTACAGTTGTAATAGATACCATCTGCTTGTATCTAAGTGATGAACATTAATTAAAATATCCAGTTAACTCTGTGTAGATATAGTTCCCTTATACTCTTTTTTTGATAATGTAATTTTCAATTATTTCCACTGACATATTTTTATTGTGATGTTTATATATGTACTGATGTACATGTAGATTTATCAAGCATGAATTGTGGGTGTGGCAGAGATCAATACACAATGTGACAGCCTATTTCTGTAAACTCATTGGTTGTTTAAAGTTTCCAAAATTGATAATTTTTCTTCTAGAGTTCTGCAAGAACTTGGCACATAATGAAAACACAGAAATGAGCAGCAGTGAAGAAGAAATAAGATGCCAAATAGTAGATGCTGTAGAAGAAGACAAAGACACACCTTTCATCAGGCATCCCTTTAAATTGAAGGATACAATACCCTCTATTAAACTTAATATCAGAGTGAGTATTGAAGGATACAATACCTTCTATCAAACATAATATCCGAGTGAGTATTGAAGGATACAATACCTTCTATCAAAAATAATATCCGAGTGAGTATTGAAGGATACAATACCTTCTATCAAACTTAATATCAGAGTGAGTATTGAAGGATACGATCCTTCTATCAAACTTAATATTAGAGTGAGTATTGAAGGATATGATCTCTGATATTAAGTTTGATAGAAGGTATCATATCCTTCAATATTCACTCTGATATTAAGTTTGATAGAAGGTTGAGTATTGAAGGATATGTACCTTCTATCAAACTTAATATCAGAGTGAGTATTGAAGGATATGATACTTTCTATCAAACTTAATATCAGAGTGAGTATTGAAGGATATGGTACCTTCTATCAAACTTAATATCAGAGTGAGTATTGAAGGATATGATACCTTCTATCAAACTTAATATCGGAAGAATATGATACCTTCTATCAAACTTAATATCAGAGTGAGTATTGAAGGATACAATACCTTCTATCAAATTTAATATCAGAGTGAGTATTGAAGGATATGATACCTTCTATCAAACTTAATATCAGAGTGAGTATTGAAGGATACAATACCTTCTATCAAACTTAATATCTGAGCGTATGCACCTAATGACTGATTAAAGTCAAAATGTTGATCAAATAAAACTTTTCATTGTCACTTCATTTATTAATAGTTATGTGAACTATACTCAAGTCAACATTACGTAACTTTAAAAATGTAAAAACATTATTATGTAATATGTTAGATCAAATACAACAGTCTTATTGGTTTAAACTAATCCTTGTTCCAAGTTGTTATTACATTTCTTAAGGAACAGATGATTAGTGATTTACATGCAATCATATCTTCATCTTTCTGGTTAAATCATTGATATCGTTCCACTGGTGATTCATCCAACAAGTATGCTTCCTCTCAATGATGTTTGTGTCAAATCTAAGATGACAGTTGAGTCTTCCTGTACTTCCAGGACTGTATTTTTACTAGTAATTCTAAGAGATTAATAATTCCAACCAACTGCTGTGAATATTCTGTATAACTACTAAAATATTAGTTAATCTACCGTAAACCATTAAGTTATGGATATAACTTTACAAAATAATTACAATTATGTTAGGTAGATATTTTCATATGAGATTAAATCATAGTTATAAATTTAAAGTTGTATCATTTTCACAGCTATAGAATCTTTCTGCTTGTGTCTACAAGCTTTACAAAGTTCAAAAGTCTATGAAATGCCCCTTCTTACAAAGTAACTTACAGAAATTTGGGACTCTACTGTTTATTTTGGCTAAGTTCTCTTGTATTCTGTGTAAGAGATTTAATTTCATTATATGATAGTTTTACAATGTATTTTACATTTTACAAGAGTTGCTACTGGTGTTTATTTACTGAAATTTTTTTTACTTTATGCAAGAGTTACTGCTGTTGTTTTTTACCATCTCTTTTGGAAGCATTACTAACGGTGTTTTTACGTTACACAAGAGCAGCTAGTAATATTTTCATTGTCTGGCTCTTTTACATTATTCAAAACTCACTACCATTTTTTTTAGTTAAAAAAAGTTATTCTGTTGAGTTATTCTGAAGTGGAATTATTTTATATTTCAACCCATTATGGAACTTATTAATTTATTACCAAAGCTTTTTATTTCTTTTTTCCTACACAGTTGTGTTTCATTATTCATTATGCATTATGAATTTTACGTTACCTCTTCGGAATTTATTTGTTCTATTAGCACATTTACACAGGCTTCAGATTGCAGCACTCCACACGAAGATTTTCTGCTTTACTTTGTTGGGAGATTGGTTGTCCAATGAACTGAACTTCGTCAAGCCTCACCTCGAGTTTGGGGGCCCACACATTTTGACATACAGTCTGCCAACTTTGGAAAGATGTTATACTGTTAAGGTTTTTGAATAATTTTATTTTTAATATTATTATCTGTAGTTATTTGAGTTCTATAACATAAGTTTTGTTAGATTGGTTGATACTCCTGGTTCAGTTCAATTTAGAAATTAGGCTTAGTTGTATCCTTTCTGCTATACCACTGATACTAGGGGTCTTTGTTGTTTTAGAATTACCTGTAATTCATCTCACTGGTATATCAATCATTCATTTAATTATATTGTTTATCTTCCATACATCACTTCTCATAGGTAGGTTATTGTTGCGTCAGCGAGATCACGTGACTATTGTCACGCCACCTGCTTTCTAGAACTATCCCGTTCCTTCGGGAGTGGTCTAGCATTTAGTAAATTGGGGGGGTGGTCTGATATATATAAGATGGTCACGGCATGACGTGACAAAATGTGTGTGTAGACAGTGAGTAATTGATCTGCAGTCAGAGAGTATTATTAAAGTTGAGCACGTTCGTTGTTATAGCGTTTGTTTTAGCGTGATTAATGAAATTAAGTGTATCGTAAAGTTATATTCAGAAAGAATAAACCAGTTTTATTAAGTAAGGACTTGTGTCGCTAAAGTTTCGTCGGAACGAATTTACGGTAAATCAATTAACAAACAGAGACGTAACATTATTGTTAATACACACTTATTTCATTTTGTAAATTATCGTTTATTTCATTTTCGTTATTATTATACTTAAGCTTAACACATGTCTGTTATTTTTGGTAAACCTGTAGTTCTACAAGCAGATTAATCACTAATTAAGTTAAATATAATGTTAGCTTAGGCTTAACAAGTGTCTGTTAATTTTGGTTTACCTGTGGTTATATTTCCAGATTAATCATTAGTTTGCTTAACTATTTTGTTATTCTTTAACACAACACGTATTACATATGTTTCTTTGTATTTCCCGATTAATCGTTAGTTTGCTTAACTATTTTGTCATTCTTTAACACAACAAGTGTTTCATATTTTTCTTTATATTTCCTGATTAATTGTTAGTTTGCTTAACTATTTTGTCATTCTTTAACACAACACGTATTACATATGTTTCTTTATATTTCCAGATTAATCATTAGTTGGTTAACTATTTTGTCATTCTTTAACACAACATGTATTACATATGTTTCTTTCACTACCAAATTTCTTACCATTAATTTCGTTTAATTTATAATTCTTACCCTGAATTTTGTTTGTGTAGATCCCTGGGAGCTAGGGTCCACTCTACCTGCTTTTAATATTACTTGCCTTCCTCCTGTAATGGCTGAACCCATTTGAGATGGCCCTGATTTTGTCAGTTTTATTAATCATATTATCATGGATTGTATTCCAGACATCTACTGCAAAATCTGCTAGGCCTATCTGGGTCTTATTTGTTTTAGACACGTTTCACACTATGTTTCCCTTCTCGTACAGGTAATATTTACCTTGCACTTCCTTTCTTAGGTGTTCCACGTATATTGGGGATTTTCGTGGGATACCTCCTGCTTCTATGTTGGGAAGTTTGCCATCTTCAGTTCTTTCACTACACACGTGGCTTCTTTCCTTTTTGGGATCTTATTGTGTGGGGCACTGCTGTTTGTTTATTATCTACTGCTAATAGGAACTTACAGTCAGATCTTTTTCTCAACCGGTCTGTTTTTTGGGGCTCCTCCTGTACATATAGTGTCATGTGGGGTATCTGTCATGCTATATTAAATTTTTTGTACCTTGTTTGTTTCATTCTGAGATATTATCATCTTTATTCTTTTACATGTCTGGCAATTTCCAATCCTTTACCTGTCCTACCTATGGGTTTTCTCCATTTGTCTTGTATGCTCGATGCTGTTTAGGGTTCTAGATTGATTGTCCTGCCTCAATCACTTCTTGGGTCTTCTCCGTATTCATATGTAGTCTTTAACCACATTTGGGTTTGCTATTTCTGCATTTCTGGAAATGCCCACAGTATGTATCCTAATTTTCTGTTTCTGTGTACACTATCTTAAATTATTTCACCATGTGATTTGGTCCCAGTTTCATACCTTGCCCTTTGGTAGGGTGGTCTGCATTTTATCCAACTTCTACATTTTTGGGAATTTTACCTACACCATTTATTGGATGTCTAGCTTTGGTTAACTCCTTCCAAATGGGGGTAGTCTTAACATACTCATATACTCTTTCCATAGTCAGCTTGTGTAGTTGGATTTTTCCTTTGGATATATTTTTTGAATGTTTAAACACCTATCCATTGCAATCATCCAGTTGATTTTTCTATTAATTGTCTTCTTTCCCTCTTCATCTATATGTGGTGGTAGATGTTGGGTTTCCCACTTCCTTCTCCTCTTTTAGATTATTTCTCTTCCCTGACGCTCATCTCCACTGGTTGTGGATGTGGTTTAATCAGTAGGAGGCTTCAGGACTTTGGTCTCCAGGCAAAAGTTCTTATTCCCTTCATATCCTGGCACTTCCCCAGTCCAGTGTGCTTTCGTTCACTCCTCATTTTGTTCAGATTTGACTAATCATGTTTCATTTCCAAGGGGTATTTATTCTTGTTCCTGTTGTGATAGACAGTGGATTTTCCTTTTTGAACCTACACACTTAACATATGTCTCCTGGATGTTCGTATTCCAGGTATTTTTGTCCTCATTGCTGATTGACTTTCCACTCCCATCACATTCGTCCAAATTCTTGGTGGCTCTGTCTCATGTGGGGTACTCCTTCATGTGAAGTTTTATAATTTTTATCAATACCCAGGTAGTTACCTCTTTTAATTTTTGTTCTCTAGTTCAACATCCAATATATAACGTTAGTTTTTTTATCTTCTTCCATCAGTTTTTTTCCCAAAATGTTTCTTTATCCATGTCACTCCAGTTCAGGTCTTTCTGATTGATTTTCTTGCCCGGCACAAATCTTGGTTTCTTTGATGTTTTGACTTGATTGTTTCTTTTGTTCTGAATCATTTTTATGGACCTACATTTTCATGGCTTATTTGATATATTCCATTCAACTTTTCCATTTCTTACTACCGTCCACATTTCTTGTTGGTCAGTTGCAGATGACCTTGTCCGTTTAGTACATGCTTTGAGTTGCTTCATTGTTTTCAAGGTTTTTTTCCCATTGAATCCATTTCCCAAGATTTCCTTCCCTTACTACACTGCTTTGTTTGTGAATTTTTTTTCCTTCTTCCCTGACGCATTGGGTTTGAATTGTGATTCAATTGGCCTTTTATTCCTTATATATTTTATTCCCCTCATCAATTCCTGGTGTCTTCACTCCAGTTATGCACTTTCCCCTGCATTTCAAACCTGTCATCTGTTCGACGTATTTCATCTGTCGAGCACTGGGACAACACCTCGTACATTCATCTCACTTTCATACTCTACTTTGGGTAGCTGTTTCTTTCTTGTCGGGACATTGTCATCCACCTGTTGCCAGCCCTCATTCTATTGTGAGATTGTGATTGGGTAAGTTACCTTTTAGTATGTATACCTCTTATTTTTCAGGGGCATGTCCCTCTTTTTTTGTTTATGGATCCCACAGTTTCCTCCATACTGTTCTATTATTTTATACGAATTTGTTGATGTGACCACAATTTTCTCCATGCTATTCTAGTTATCTATACCAATTTGATGATCTGACCCACGGTTTTCTCCATGCTATTCTAGTTATCTATACCAATTTGTTAATCTGACCCACGGTTTTCTCCATGCTATTCTAGTTATCTATACCAATTTGTTGATCTGACCCACGGTTTTCTCCATGCTATTCTATTAATGTTTACCAAATTCTGAAGGCTCACGTAGGGCACCATGGCGAATGTATCTGCATTTCAAGCCTTCAGTTTTTTACTAATTTCAAACAAATTTGTTATGTTCCATTAAGGCTCCTTTGGCAGTGGCATAGAGGTTGACAGCCAGATCTCTCTCTCTCTTCCCCCCCCCCCCACACACAATTTTCCCTAAACTACTCTGTTGATCTCTAGCTTCACAGACACTCTTTGGATACTATAGGGAGTATCATATGGGGTTGGTGTGGTGTTTGGATCTTACCCTTATGTAATCTCGTCAGGGCCACTGGGTGTTTCCTGTTCTATTATTCTATTTCTACCAAAGCTCAAAGGCATCTTAGGGCTCCCTGGAGGGGGACAGAGGAGCAGAATTCAGATTTGCCCCCCTCACAATAACTTCTCCTAAGAAGCCCTTATATGCTCCCTGCATTATTCCATTTGATGTCTACCAAACTTGAATAAATCCCTTAGGGCACTACAGGGAGTGACATAAAGAAGGATATTTTTAAATCTGGTTCTTTTTTTTTTTTCATTTATCAGTGGCATCTGTATCTTCATCATGTGTTGAATGGGTACATCATCTAGAAGAAACATGTTGCTATATCAACCTGTGTGCTATTGATGAATCACCATTGTTACTGGAAGTTAAAGTATAAAAAGTGGGTTTTATGAAACATTGTAAAGTTACAAGATTTGCATTGTTGGTTTTTTCATCTGTGTTAGCTTATAAAATTTAGAAGAGCTTAAACAGCATTACATTCAGGTACTTGTCCCTATTGATAGAATAGAAGCAAAACATTTGCACAAATAGTCAGTTAGTAGATGGTGAACAGATGAGATATTACTGCAAAATAACAATTGCTAAGTAAAGTTCCTTTTAAACTGCATGTATGTCTGGCATGCAGTAAACTTTCCTGTGCCATGCATGTCATAAATTATGATGCCTCACAACACTCTCTCTCTATAGTAATAGCTTTCTTTTTATGTGTATGACAGTTTCCATTGTAATTATATTGTTTATATGTTTTAGTAAATTTAATTTTTTTTTCTGCATTTATTTTTCTGAAGATGGGGGGGGGGGGGCACTAAAGTGCTTTTAATAGGATCTTAAGTTGGGTAAATGCTGTAGATTACACTCCAATGGACAGTTTGGGTTTTTTTAAACTATGTGCAAAATAAGCAGGTAATTTTTCTTTATTTAGTGTCTTTGAAGTGCTGCAACTTCTCATTGGATTATGTTTGTAGTTTACTATAAAATCAAATATAGTCATTGGATTATGTTTGTAGTTTACTATAAAATCAAATATAGTCATTGGATTATGTTTGTAGTTTACTATAAAATGAAATATAGTCATTGGATTATGTTTGTAGTTTACTATAAAATGAAAGAGAGTCATTGGATTGTGTTTGTAGCTTACTATAAAACAAGGAAATATAGTCATTGGATTATGTTTGTAGTTTACTATAAAATGAAAGAGAGTCATTGGATTGTGTTTGTAGCTTACTATA
>NW_013671139.1:8993-10224 GCF_000517525.1 Limulus polyphemus
ATTTTTGGACAGAATTGTCACCGGTAATGAAAAATGGATTCTCTAGGTGAATATGAAATGCCAAAAACAATGGCTCAGTCCTAGACAAAAATCACTTCTGACCCCAAAACCTGGATTTTGCATTTGGTGGGATATCAAAAGAGTAATTCACTTTGAACTCCTCAATCCACAGTGAACTGGCAATGCAGAGATCTATAGTCAGCAACTGGAATGTTTGAATCAAGCCCTTCATCAGAAACATCATTCACCCATCAATTGGAAAGGTGTTCTTCTTATCCATGACAATGCACATCCACATGTGGCACATTTGATGTAACACAAAATGGGTTGAGAAATTATCCCCACCCACCATATTCTCCAGATATTGCACCATCAGATTACTATCTTTTTTTTTGCTGCAACACCATCTTAATGAGAAAACATATGCATATGTGGAAGGTGTTAAAAAAGACATGTTTTTTGCTTCAAAGCCAACTGATTTCTTTAATCAGGGCATTAACAACCTTTTTATTTTGATATAAATTGTTTGGGTTTTTTCATCTTAAAAAAAAGTGACATTAATTTCTTGACGATCTAATAATTTGTTGTCTTAGGTTCCTGAAGTTTTTACTCTTTGACTTGTATTGCACCAGGTTTCAAGGATGTGAGAAGTTTCCAGATTCATGGACTTCATGTGTTTCACCTGAAAGATATAGGTCCCAAAATTCATTTGTATTTGTTAAAACTTTGGGTGTGGTGCAATGCTGGGTAAATTCCTAACTCAGCAGAACATCAAAAATATCCTCAAAGCAGACAATGAGATATACTTATTGTCATCTTTAAGTCTTGTCACATAGTATTAAGATTATCAAACATAGAATCTCCTAAAATTACATAAGTTAGAAAGCCGATAGCTGTACTTGTGCCTTGATAGTATAAAGCATGAAGTTCACAACTTCACCCACTACTCATGCTTCATGCAAATTTCTATATATTACTCCTTTTCGATTTCACATCTTTGAGATTTTTAATTTAAATGCTTTTTAATTCTCTTGATCTACTTACTGAAACCTTCAAGACAACCAGTTGTTAACTTGTTCATTGTTGTGTCTAACCCTTTCGAGGTGGATCATGGGTGAAAGGCCATGTCATCTCATTTGTTGACTAGCATTCAAAATTTATTGAACTACTATTTCATGAATTTATGTTAATAACTTTGGCATCAAACTGTAGATTATAATTCAAATTTTAG
>NW_013671139.1:11010-14591 GCF_000517525.1 Limulus polyphemus
GTTAATAACTTTGGCATCAAACTGTAGATTATAATTCAAATTTTAGTAATGTATATTACTCAATTTCTTAATTTAAAAGCAAATATTAAAAAACACAGATAAACATAAATTTTTGTGTCTCATGTGGTATGTTGAATGCAGCACTGGTTCAAATATCTAATTTAATTTATTAAACTAATTTTACATTTTGTGAAGTCAAAATACTAAGTCTATAGTTTTGTACAAATTAGGAACTCAAATTACCGATATTGACAAGCTAGAATATAAAATAAGAGCCTATTATCCTTTCAATTTTTTAAGATATTGCTCATGTAATAAATCAAACACAGTGGTACCCCACCCATCGCTTTCCATTTTTGGAAATGCTCCCTTATATACACTTACTTCTGTATATGATATGAATAACCAATTGGAAGCTCAGAATATCCCCTTAGTGGCTTTCTCAGCCATTTTAATGGACTTGGCACCATTTCTTTCTTTTGAACCAATATTTCAACGAGGTAGGGTGTGTCTATAGTCTGCTCGAAATTTCATATTTTATTTTACTAAGGTACATCATAGTTACTAAGCTTGATAAATTATAGTGGAATTCTATGGTATTAATGTAGTAATTTATGATTTTTTAGTTATTCAAATGTATATATAAAATCCAGAAAAAAAAATTTTCTTTCATATCCTCCATGGGCAAATTTTTTAAAGGCTTAGCAACCTACATCAAGCGGCAACGAGTACAAAGTTCATAACTAGAAGATATAACTACTATTCTAGGTTTTAAAATAAATATATTTAAGGACTTATTTCAAAATAGCAATAATCTATATACATATATAATGTATAATAATTGAAATGTGACTGTATTTTACAAAATACTAGTCGACTAAAACACAGCCAAGATAAGTTACTTTGCACACACCAAATGTCAGTCTTATGTTATTTGATAAAGTAACACGAGTGCACGTGAGTCGCATCATTATAACTTCTGTATTATTAGCCAGGCACAACTGAAAGGTCAATATAATTAAAATAATAAATATATATATATATAATTGTATAATGTTATGAGATTTAAGCTATATAGTCTAAATGAAATAGGCATAATTTATATTTGTTTACTAATTTTTTAAGGTGGTTGCGAGATCAGTCAAATCTACCGAACCCATACAGATTAATTACTGAAAATAACAGATAAAATATAAAGTTTTTTCTTAAGAATCATTTGATAACTATCTGGATATTATAAAAATTTTGCATGTTGGATTTTTTTTTTTTTTGTAGTTACCATTACCATTTTCACATTGCTGTATGAGTTGCTTGTGGATATCTCCAATACATTTACATACCAAAGTTTTGTTATTTCATATTTTTGTAATCAGCATACATTATGCTTCCTTATTTATGCCAAGAAAATTGCACCTTTTTCACTCTGGTTTCATGTTTGGAAAAATTGAGTTGAATTAGGATTATAAACCAAAGAAGGTTATTGATGCCCAAAAAGCTGTCATACAACACTGGAAAAATGCTATTGGGAGTAATTACATTTTAACCTACATTCAACTGGTGATTATTGGGTTCTTGTTTTAATGTACAGTTGTCATTTCACATTGCATGATTCTTCCATCTAGTCATCTGGTGATTATTGGGTTCTTGTTTTAATGTACAGTTGTCATTTCACATTGCATGATTCTTCTTCACTGAAGTAGCTAAAGGATCTAGAGTTTTATTGTGTAATAATCTCTGTCACTCCAAAATTCTTGTCTGCACCTTCAGGACACTGCTAGATAAACTTATGACAGACATGTATAAAGACATTGATGTAGCCATGTTTCCAATATATATGTTCAGAACCTGCATGTGTAAATTATTTTATATACCTCTGTAGAATCTACCTTTTGCCAGTTGAAATGGAATTAAGTAGATATGTCTTACTGGACAATTCCACTTTTATTATCTACACATTTATGTGTATGTGGAAATCAATCCACAATAACTGTTTAGTTGAGTAGAAGTTTTGTTGCGCATGAAAATTCTTCACATCTGAATGATCATCATGTTAATATTATTACATACATACACTGTCCACAGCTGAATCATTATCCTGTTACTGTTGGTATACATGAACACTGTCCACAGCTGAATCATTATCCTGTTACTGTTAGTAGACATGAACACTGTCCACAGCTGAATCATTATCCTGTTACTGTTAGTAGACATGAACACTGTCAACAGCTGAATTTCTATCCTGTTACTGTTAGTAGACATGAACACTGTCCACAGCTGAATCATTATCCTGGTACTGTTGGTACACATGAATACTGTCCACAACTGAATTATTATCCTGTTACTGTTGGTACATGTTAACACTGTCCACAGCTAAATCATTATATTGTTACTGTTGGAAGACATGAACACTGTCCACAGCTGAATCATTATCCTGCTACTGTTGATAGACATTAACACTGTACACAGCTAAATCATTATATTTTTACTGTTGAAAGACATGAACACTGTCCACATCTGAGTCATTATATTGTTACTGTTGATAAACATGAACACTGTCCACAGCCGAATCATTATCATGTTACTGTTGGTAGACTTGAACACTCTCCACAGCTGAATCATTATCCTGTTACTGTTAGTAGATATGAACACTGTCCATAACTGAGTCATTATCCTGGTACTGTTGGTACACATGAACACTGTCCACAACTGAATTATTATCCTGTTACTGTTGGTACATATGAACACTGTCCACAACTGAATTATTATCTCGTTACTGTTGGTATATATGAACACTGTCCACAGCTGAATCATTATCCTGTTATTGTTGGTACACATGAACACTGTCCACAGCTGAATCATTATCCTGTTACTGTTAGTAGATATGAACACTGTCCACAGCTGAATCATTGTCCTGCTACTGTTGGTAGACTTGGACACTGTCCACAACTAAATCATTATATTCTTACTGTTGAAAGACATGAACACTGTCCACATCTGAGTCATTATAATGTTACTGTTGGTAGACATGAAAAACTGCCACAGCTGAATCATTATATTGTTACTGTTAGTAGACATGAACACTGTCCACAGCTGAATCATTATCCTGTTACTGTTAGTAGACATGAACACTGTCCACAGCTGAATCATTATCCTGTTACTGTTAGTAGACATGAACACTGTCCACAGCTGAATCATTATTCTGTTACTGTTGGTAGACACTAACACTGTCCACAGCTAAATCATTATTTTGTTACTGTTGGAAGACATGAACACTGTCCACAGCTGAATCATTATCCTGCTACTGTTGATAGACATTAACACTGTCCACAGCTAAATCATTATATTTTTACTGTTGAAAGACACAAACACTGTCCACATCTGAGTCATTATATTGTTACTGTTGGTAAACATGAACACTGTCCACAGCTAAATCATTATCCTGTTATCGTTAGTAGATATGAACACTGTCCACAGCTGAATCGTTATCCTCTTACTGTTGGTACACATGAACACTGTCCACAGCTGAATCACTGTCCTCTTACTGTTGGTACACATGAACACTGTCCACAGCTGAATCACTG
>NW_013671139.1:15438-20754 GCF_000517525.1 Limulus polyphemus
CATTGTCCTGCTACTGTAGGTAGACTTGGACACTGTCCACAGCTGAATCATTATCTTGTTACTGTTGGTGCACATGAACACTGTCCACAACTGAATCATTATACTGTTGTGTTGATAGACATGAACACTGTCCACAGCTGAATCGTTATCCTCTTACTGTTGGTACACATGAACACTGTCCACAGCTGAATCACTGTATTGTTACTGTTGGTAGACATGAAAACTGCCACAGCTGAATCATTATATTGTTACTGTTAGTAGACATGAACATTGTCCACAGCTGAATCATTATATTGTTACTGTTAGTAGACATGAACATTGTCCACAGCTGAATCATTATATTGTTACTGTTGGAAGACATGAACACTGTCCACAACTGAATCATTATCCTGTTGCGTTGATAGACATGAACACTGTCCACAGCTGAATCATTATCCTGTTACTGTTAGTAGACATGAACACTGTCCACAGCTGAATCATTATTCTGTTACTGTTGGTAGACATAACACTGTCCACAGCTAAATCATTATATTGTTACTGTTGGAAGACATGAACACTGTCCACATCTGAGTCATGATATTGTTACTGTTGGAATACATGAACACTGTCCACAAGTAAATCATTATATTCTTACTGTTGAAAGACATGAACACTGTCCACATCTGAGTCATTTTATGGTTACTGTTGGTAGACATGAACACTGTCCACAGCTGAATCATTATCCTGTTACTGTTAGTAGATATGAACACTGTCCACAGCTGAATCATTGTCCTGCTACTGTTGGTAGACTTGGACACTGTCCACAGCTGAATCATTATCTTGTTACTGTTTATGCACATGAACACTGTCCACAACTGAATCATTATACTGTTGCGTTGATAGACATGAACACTGCCACAGCTGAATCATTATATTGTTATTGTTAGTAGACATGAACATTGTCCACAGCTGAATCATTATATCGTTACTGTTGGAAGACATGAACACTGTCCACAAGTGAATCATTATTCTGTTACTGTTGGTACACATTAACACTGTCCACAGCTAAATCATTATATTGTTACTGTTAGTAGATATGAACACTGTCCACAGCTGAATCATTGTCCTGCTACTTTTGGTAGACTTGGACACTGTCCACAGCTGAATCATTATCCTGTTACTGTTAGTAGACATGAACACTGTCCACAGCTGAATCATTATCCTGTTACTGTTAGTAGACATGAACACTGTCCACAGCTGAATCTATCCTGTTACTGTTAGTAGACATGAACACTGTCCACAGCTGAATCATTATCCTGGTACTGTTGGTACACATGAACACTGTCCACAACTGAATTATTATCCTGTTACTGTTGGTACACATTAACACTGTCCACAGCTAAATCATTATATTGTTACTGTTTCATATTAAGATTAAAATTTTTTTTTTCCTATATAAATTGTCAAAATTTATTTGCATATATTATAAAACCTTCTAAATATATATCAAACTTCTCTTCAATAAAACTTTATATTTTATCTTTTATTTTCTATACCCTAACTCTATGTGCAGTTGGTCAATTTTACCACCCTTGTAATCACCATAAAAATAACATGTATCTAAGTTACACTTTCTTCTCTCTAGAATTAGTACAAATGGTAATGGAATTCTGCATTTTTTTATCCTAAATTGATTAAGGCTTGTAACATTACATCTGTTTATACTGAATTTCATTGTTTTATTTTCTTTTGATCCATGTCTAACTAATAATCCCACCACACAAGTTGTAAATCATTCAGCAAATGTGTAGCTCATATTACCGTATTGAATTATGTAACATACAAGCTGCTTGCTGGTATACCTCATGAAGAATTTTATTATTATTGTTTTTCATTATCTAGCCTCATCTAACCTAATAAGTTTCTAATTTTTACATTTTAGTTACATTTATAACAAAAGATAAATAATATATGTGAAAACCAAGAACTATATCATATGTAACCTCTTGTTTTTCGCTTTCAGCTGCCGATGGAACTTAAGCCTACTTTTTATACTAAAAAACACAATAAGCACATAAATTAAAACAAGTATTTGTTTGGTGTAAATTTGAACAGTTTTAGAAATGGTATCACAGAAATTCATCCTAAAACTGTAAACAGTCATCTGATGTAAGATCACAGACCTCACTAATGTAACATAATGTAGAAAACAAAATTTTTTATATATAAAGGTACATGTATTTTTGATACACAATCAACCATATCCTTGTAAAATTACAATCCTTGTGATACTGAATATTTTAGCTGTTATAGGTAGAAATAGTTTGAAATTAGAAGTAAGTTATAAAATTGGATTACATTTTAGTTTTCTTTTTCAGGGAACTGAAAGTTATTTATTTTGATAACAATTTTATAAAGTGAACAATTTATTTATTTACAGACATACAAACTTGAAGTGAGCATATATATATGTGTTATATACATGTGAATAGTGTTACTCTCTTGTAGATTTTGTAATGTTCTCAAAAACAAATTAAACTTGAACTTGTTCCGTACTAATGGTGGGGTGAAATGTTGTGTTTGGAATTTTATGAGTCATGATTGAAATTTATCCAAACTGTTTTTGTTGAGAAATACCAGGATATTTTGCACTATGTGCCTTATTTGTTTGGTATTAACAAACAATGTGTGATTTCACCGGATAAAATTACAGTAATTTGCTGTAAAGTAAGTAAAGTCCCCACAAATATTCTGGATGGGTCTTACTGTATACCTTATTTGTGTGTTATTAACAAACAATACATCATTTCACCAGATAAAATTACAGTAATTTGCTGTAAAGTAAGTAAATTCCCCACAAATATATTGGATGTGTTGTACTGTGTGTGCCTTATTTGTTTGGTATTAACAAGATAAAATTACAGTAATTTGCTATAAAGTAAGTAAAGTCCCCACAAGTATATTGGATGTGTCGTACTGTATACCTTATTTGTTTGGTATTGTTACGACAGCAAAAGTAACGCGACACTGGGAGCATACGCGCTGGAGTTTCTAGAAGGATCGTGACTTCTCGGGCAACTACACGAATGTCCCGTCATTTGCTAGATGCCCTCTTTTTTAGTATATAAGCCAGAGATAGATCGAAGAGAAATAAAGGGAGGCAAGCGAACAGTAGGCACCATAAGTAAAGTGTATGAATCACTGTGAATTATAGTGTGTGGTTATAAAAGTAGTTAAGTTAAAGTGACTGTGGAAATTCTGTGTATTTCAAAGTTGTATCGAGAAAGAATAAACTAGTTTTAATTATGAAAGGACTTGTATCGCTGAAGTTTCTCAAAAAAATTCTACCGGAAATTAACAAATGAACAGAGACGTAATAAATTGGTGTCAGAGAGTGGGATAAAAGAAAAAAAAGAAGAAGATGGAAACGAGAAGTGGCAAATCAAACTACAGCTTAGCAGATTTGATGGCAGCAATACAAGAACAGCAAAATAAACAAGAAGAGAGATTACAGCAGTTGTTGGAGGAAAAAGAAAAGAAACAAGACAAATGGGAAAATAAAGAAGAAGAGAGACTACAGCAGTGGATGGAGGAGAAAGAAAAGAAAAAAGTAGAAAGGCTACAGTAGTGGTTGGAGGAGAAAGAAAATAAACAAAAAAAGAGACTACAGCAGTGGCAGGAAAGCCAGCACCAGTGGCAACTGGAACAAGAAATGAAACAAGAAGAACAAGAAAAGAAACAGGAAGAAAGACTCCAACAGTTGAGAGAAAGCCAGCACACACAAATAGAAAAGATTAGTAAATTTCAAAGTGAATTAAATACACTAAAGGATGATTTATTGTCTTTTATACAAGGAGGATATATTAACCATGGACCTAGTCAGTCCCTGCCAGATTGCAGACATGAGTGTCAGCAATAGGGGTAATCTAGTACGAAGGAAGCCACAGGAATTCGATGGGAAGGCACCTAGGGAAGCATATAGAGCACAATTTGAGCTACTGGCAGAAATGAATGGATAGACAGAGGAGCACAAAGCAGTGTACCTGGCAACGAACCTGAAGGGAACTCCACTGCAAATATTTGGACAGGCAAAACTATAGAGCACTAGTAGCTGCTCTAGAATTCAGGTATGGAACTCCTATGTCAGAGAAGATAATTTGGGGTAGAATAAAAGAACATCCCAAGGAAGCCCGTTGCTTGTCGAAGCAGTGGAAGACCCATCCAGGCCAGCGGATGTGAATATTGGAAGGTCACTTGTGGCAGGTCATCAAGTAGTACCCATAATAGTGGCCAATTTCTCTAAATGTGAGCAGATACTTAAGGAAGGGGCATTGTTGGATGTGTGTGCCAGGAGGTAGAGCCAGTCAATGTTAAGGCAAGAAATATGACCATAAAGAAAGGACGTCCTCTCCCAGATCATTTAACTGACCTCTATAAGAAGAGTATAGTCCATTTGTCATCATCATAGGCTCTTCAGGTTAAGGAACTTTTAGCGAATTATGCAGACGTCTTTTTGAAAGGAGATCATGACCTTGGCTGCACAGACCTTGTAGAGCACAGAATAAATGCAGGCAATCACCATCCAATAAAGATCCTTCTGAGGAGAATAGCTCCAGCAAAGTGACAAGAGATGGATAAGGTCATGGATGGCCTAATTAAGGGATGGATAGTCGAGAAATCAGATATTCCCTGGTCAGCTCCCATCATGTTAGTCCAGAAGAAGGATGGGACCCAACGTTGCTGTGTGAACTTCAAGGCTCCTAACAGTATAACTGAAAGAACTCAAACCCACTGCCAAGAATTGATGATACTCTTGATGCCCTACATGAAGCCAGGTGGTTATCAACTCTGGTCGTAAAGTCAGGTTTCCATCAAGTGAAATGGCTGAAGCAGGTAAACCTAAGACTGCATTTAGTTATGGTCAAGGTCTCTGGCAATATCTGGACACACACCAACCCCCATTGTGAAAGTTCTAACAGCTAAGTGTAAAATGGCAAGCACACATAGTGTCTATGTAACAGAAAAGCTGGATTGCCAAAGGTGCAACTTTGTCATACATTCTGCATCTCAGCAAACCCTTGTGAGTATCAAGGTGCTAGATCACAAAGGAGTACCAGAAGCCATACAGAAGCTCTGTGGTGTGACAGGACATTATGCAAGGTTGTGGGGCCCAGTGTGGGTAACTATTGAGCTCATGGGACAGACACAAAATATACAGCAACATTTGAGAGGCTGATGGAAAGAGTACTGGAAGGCGCACAATGGAGAATAGCCCTAGTGTACCTGGATGATGTCATTCTGTTTGCAACAACGTTTGATGAGGAAATGTCCCGGCTA
>NW_013671139.1:21183-22383 GCF_000517525.1 Limulus polyphemus
GAAGTGCTACTTGTTCCAGAAAGAGGTGCATTACTTGGGTCACATTGTAAATGAGCATGGTGTGCGAACTGATCCTGACAAGTTGAAAGCAGTGCATGATTGGCCAACACCAGACAATATGGGAGAGTTAAAAAGTTTCTTGGGACTCTGTATCTATTACCGGGAAGTTTGTGAAGGACTTTGCAACTAGAGCTGCTCCACTACATGATTTAACAAAAAAAGGCCAGAAGTTCAAATGGACAGATTCTTGGCAGTATGCTTTTAAGGCATTGAAATAAAAATTGGCTTCAGCTCCAAATTTAAAGCTTCCAAATCCCTCACTGCCGTGCATACTGGATTGTGATGCTAGTAATGTTGGAATTGGATGAGTGTTGTCTCAGAAAGTGGGTGAAAATGAACATGTGGTGGCCTACTTTAGTAGGGTTTTGAGTAGACCAGAGAGGAACTACTGTGTAACACGGAGGAAATTCCTTGCTATATTAAAGAGACTGACATATTTCCATCCTTACCTCTATGGGGCTAGGTTTACCATCAGGACAGACCATGCTGCATAACACTGGTTAAGATCATTAAAGAACCCAGAGGGACAACTGGCACATTGGATCGGAAAGATAGACCAGTATAATTATGATATTGAATACATGGAAATGCCAACGGACTGAGTCAAAAACCCTGCAAATATGACTGGAGACATAAGAGAGGTTGAGCTAACCAGGTGTCATCAAGCTGTAGTCAAAGTGACTGAAGGAGTTGATGATGGTGAAGTGGAACCAGGTATGGATATTAAAGCAGAGCAGAAGAAAGTCCAAGATTTGAAGACAATCATTGATTTTATAAAAGCAAGTGTTTTGTACCCTGCTTGGGAGAAGGTGTCTAGCTTAATCCCTGCGACAAAGAACTATTGGGCACATTGGGACCTGTTGAAACTTGAAGATGATATTCTTGTCTGGAGATAGGAAACTGCAGATGGGAAAGTTACAACGTGGAAAACAGTTATACCGAGAAAGTTCCAGGAAGTTGTGCTGCGTCAATCCCATGATAGTTTAACAGGAGGACATCTCAGAGTTAGGAAGACATTGAGTCACCTACGACAGAGATTTTACTAGATAGATATGATGCAAGACATGCAGTACATGATGTGCTAAAAGGGGACCCAAGCATAAGGGACGTGCTCCAATGAAGTTATATCAAGTTGGCGCA
>NW_013671139.1:22393-26460 GCF_000517525.1 Limulus polyphemus
AAACAGGTACATTTGTGTGGTGATGGATTATTTCACCAAGTTGCCTGAGGCATATGCAATGCCAAATCAGAAAGCTACAACATGAAGCATGAAGCCACTGGATATACTCCAGCAAAGTTGATGTTTGGTCGGGAACTTCGATTGCCAGTGGTTCTGTTAACAGGACGCCCACCTTACGAACAGTTGTCTGAAAATGTGTCAGAGTTTGTGAAAGTGTTATCAGAAAGGATGGATAATATTCACCATCAAATGTGTTGAAACTTGAAAATGTCTGCTGATTCCATGAAGCTATGTTATGATAAGAGATCTACTGAAGTCAGCTTTTTATCAGGAGACAAGGTGTGGTTGTATAATCCCAGGAAGACCAAAGGGAAGTCTACTAAATTGACTTCTCCATGGGAAGGCCCATTTGACATAGTGGAAAGTCAGAGAGAGGGAAGAGGGCTTTCTCTGACAAATTTATTGATATCTCAACTAATCTATAAGTTTATATTTTAGATTCTTGCTTGTCATTATGTATAATTTGTGTTTTTAATTGGTTAGAAACTATAGAAGCCTCATAATTAACTGTCAAACATTCTTTTCATTAAAACTTTATATTTGATCTGTTATTTCCTGTACTGTAACATTATACATGATTCTCCAAAATTAAAGGTTGCAATGTGCAAAAATAAAATGTGTGATCCCAAAGTTTCAAAGAGTTTATACTTCTCAACTTTTCACACCTATTTCCTATGTTTATATACTGTTAGCAGCTGAAGTAGAAACCTCCTGAATGTAAAGCTGTGAATCACTGCTCCTTACTTAGTTTGACACCGTCAATATCAAATAAACTCATCCTGTGGAATTACCAGAATTTTTCCTGCTTTTATTTATCAACATGTTGACAGTATAATGGTTACAACGAGAATTTTCAAAAGTATTATAAAATGTTTATGTTGTAGAAAGTCTGGGCTGATCCAATAAGTTGATAAGTGGATGTATCCTACAGAATCCATTCAAATCCTAGCTCAGAAAACATAGTGGGGTAGAATTTATTGGCTTCTTTACAGTACAGTGGTTGCAACAAGAATTGTCTGAAATACTTTATAAAAGTAAGAGAAGATATTTGTGATATGTACAAAGTTGTATCTGATCCAACAAACTTGTTAAGTATTTGGATAATAGTTAACCTCCTGGATGGCTGGGATTTAGCATTGGAATAGGTGTAAATGTGCATAAGTGCTTATGGACATCCTGTTTCCTTTATCATCATGCTTCGATAAAATTAAAAAATGCTTCTAAATAATAAATGTGTAATTTCCAGTAATGAAAATGTGGCTTATTTTGATTAGGCTAGTATTCTTGGCTTAGCCTTCTTGATTGTAACTTTATAAACATTATTTACCAGTGAATTGCAAGCTGTACCAGGTGTTTATGAAGTATTACCTCCAAGTAAGTAAACTTGGCTACTGTACATTACATATGTATATATTGTTACGACAGCGGAAGTCACGTAATGCTGGGAGCATGTGCACTGGAGTTTCTCAAATTATCGGGAAACCCCGCAAATGTCTGAGTGTTTGCTAGATGCCCTCTTTTTAGTATATAAGCCTGGCAAAGAAAGCCAGCGAGATAGATAGATATAGATGTAGATAATTGAGTCAACCGAACAGTAGTGACATTGAGCTGTAAATTGTGTGTGTTTTGCAGTCGTCACATAGAGCGAAGTTATCGAGCTAGTGAAACAATGTGATTTATCACGTGTATTATAAAAGTTGTTAAGTAAAGAGACGAGAAACGTATTGATTATGAAATTAAGTGTATTACAAAGTTGTATCAAGTAAGAATAAACTAGTTTTAATCAAGAAGGGACTCGTATCACTGATGTTTCTCAGAAAGAATTTCTAAGGGAAATTAACAAACAAGTAGATATGTAACAATATATATATATATATATATTATTATTATTATTTTCAAATAAATACTTAAATGTCAGTTATTTTTCTTCAAATGTAGAACAGTAAATAAAAAATATTTGGTAAACAAATTATGATGCTACTTTGTTCTTGTTTGTGCTTGTGAGCCATCATTGTTAAGCCTCATCCCAAATCACATGTGAAGATGGAGAAATAATAATTTTTGTAGACTTTATATAAGCATTTTGGAATCGAAAAAATTATAATTTACTCTACCAATACCCCAAGTATCCACTGTAATTTATCAGATTTCCTAACTAAATTGTATTTGGGTCTAAAACTATATAATTTATATTTGAAAAATAGCCTTGATAGCAATACTTCAAACTGTCCAATGATATAAGAGCTTTTCTCTTGTAAATAACTTTGGAAGAGTGACAGAATTATGTAGAAGAAATGTATAGCTTTTGATTGGTTATAATGTTGTTCGTTTACAAAAGTAGGCATAGATAAACAAGTCTTCTCAAATGATGAAGTGGTGGGCAGAACCAATATGGTGGGTTCGCTAAGTATTATGATATCTCGGCAAATAGAAAATGTAATCTGACCATACTCAGATGATTTAGCAATTTTAAGTAACTAAATTAACTAATGTATAATACTAAAATTTGAATTGAAATCTACAATTTGATACCAAGTTTATTGACATACATTCATAAAATACTAGTTCAATAAAATTTTGAATGTATGTATACAAAAGTCCTTAAGGCAGAGGAGGCAGCATTAATTGTGAAAACATTTTATGGTTCAGAGAGAAAGGTTATTTGTAATAAATACAAAAAACTTTCTCTTAGTCCACAAAGCCAAAAGTCTACATAGACATTTAAAATTTTTCTCAGCTATAACTGATATTATGATTGACTAGTGAAAATATTTCTAAGATATAAAATCATGACAAAGTATTTTCAGCATCGATTGATGTTCACTTTCACAAGTTTATTTTCATAATACAGATTGTTCTATATCTGTTTAACTGGAAGTCTATTCACAATCAGGATACAGCAGTGATGTAACTTACATACAATTACAGTGATGTAAGTTACATACAATTACAGTGATGTAAATTACATACAATTACAGTGATGTAAATTACATACAATTACAGTGATGTAAGTTACATACAATTACAGTGATGTAAATTACATACAATTACAGTGATGTAAGTTACATACAATTACACTGATGTAAATTACATACAATTACAGTGATGTAAATTACATACAATTAGAGTAATGTAAGTTACATACAATTACAGTGACACAAGTTACATACAATTACAGTGATGTAAATAACATACAATTACAGTGATACAAGTTACATACAATTACAGTGATGTAAGTTACATAAAATTACAGTGATGTAAGTTGCATACAATTACAATAGTGAGTAACTTATGCAAGTGCTTGTAAAAATGAATGGCTTACTACTCTTAACCCATTGACTGCTGATTCACCAGCTGTTGAATGCGAGTGTGTCGTATACAGTGTACAGCTTACACAAATTCCATGACCATTTAGAGCAGGTGCAGTCAATGCACATATTTAACTTGTTAGTAAAAAAAAATTCTTATACAAACTAGTCAGTGAGCTGTGGACCACGACTAAAGAAAAAGCAGTTTTCTCTGCTTTTACAGATAAAAACATATCTATCAGATTGAAATACCAATACTATTTAATATATATATTTTATTTAGATGCAAGCATGGGTTCACTCCAAACAGTTACCAGGACAGTTCACAGGCAGTACTGATGCCAGGATTCTTTCACCTGAAGAGCTTAGTGGACCGTATCAAGCCTGGGCAAGGAAGGTATATTTATTGTTAAATAGCCTTACACGTACTTGAAAGTTTAACTTTTGTCTGATTAATAATTATTGTTTCTTAACAACTGGAATCTGTCTCTAGTAATAAAATAGTAATTAACTTGGGTTTCTGTGTGAGGTTTTAGTTTTATCTAAACACAAAGTATATAGTTAACTTTTGAAGACCTAAATAGTGAGGTTTTAATTTTATCTAAACACAAAGTATATAGTTAACTTTTGAAGACCTAAATAGTGAGGTTTTAATTTTATGTAAACACAAAGTATATAGTTAACTTTTAAAGACCTAAA
>NW_013671139.1:26884-30989 GCF_000517525.1 Limulus polyphemus
TAGTGAGGTTTTAATTTTATCTAAACACAAAGTATATAGTTAACTTTTGAAGACCTAAATAATGAGGTTTTAGTTTTATCTAAACACAAAGTATATAGTTAACTTTTGAAGACCTAAATAGTGAGGTTTTAATTTTATCTAAGCACAAAGTATAGTTAACTTTTGAAGACGTGCATAATGAATAATGTTTGACATCAGAAAATTTGTACATGAATTTTGATACTTATGATAAAATATTTGTAGAACTTTTCTAGGTAGTTTTCATAATAATAAAAATATCATAATTGAATTTCTTTTATTTAAGATACACTTCCCTTTACAGTAACAATTCTGTTTTCAAATGAAATGACATTTTGTAAGGAATTGTTGTAAGTAAGTTTTTGTCTGTACTAAAACTGTATGTTTACATGGTTATTTTTTTCAATCTTGTACCACCTACTGATGTACATGTAATTTGGTTGATTATCAGAAGTTTCAAAATGTGTATGTATAAACTCTAAAAAAGTTAATTTATTTAAGTGTTGATGTGTTTGACTGTGTCCATTAAAGAAAAAGTAACAGTAGCAACCTAAGAAGTAGTAGTTGTTATTAGGAAGAAGTGCTGTAGGTTTCTTGAAACTAAATGAAAATTAAATGTTTACTGTTTTGGTGAAAACAATTTTTTTGTAATTATAGAAAAAATTGTGCATTTGTTTGAAAAGGGAAATATTGTTGTTTTATTTTTCAAGAACAATTTAGAAGGAATCATGAAAAGGATATTTCTAAGTAACCTAGGAACATTTAGGACTCTTGCCAGTTTGTGAAAGGGAGTAAGAATATTGTATACTGTAAGAAGTGAATAATAATAGAACACTTAGCAGTGTTGAAGAAATAAATATAGTAATAATAAAACAATAAAAATTATTATTTGACAGTGTACTACTAATGTTGTCAATGAGATGAGGAAGGAGTTTCTTTCTTATGACTAAGGGAAGGACATGTTTGATCTTTACAATGTTAGTAAAGGAAGTCTAGGAGAAATATGTCCAATTTTTGAGTGAAGAATAAGAATTTGAACAAATCATGAGAAGGAAGTTTAACCTAGCAAGCTTCATGGAGTACATAAAAAATTAATTCCTTACTTGTGTACTTTATGCTTGCAATACTTATGCAACTGTACTGATGATTTCACTAAAAAATTGATGAATTATGGGCCTCCAAAGAGATGGAGGTTATTTTATTTTTTATTTTGTTATCCTAAAGCTTTTTATTCTGACAAATCATTTGTCTAAAGCAAATGATTTAAGTGCAGTAGGGAGTATGGCCAGTTGTTAGAAGGCAGTTTTTTTTTATAAATCATTCTTCTGTCTTAAATGGAACTGTAGTAAAGGTATTTTTTTTATGTATTCTGATATCACACCTCATTCCAGCCTTTACAAGGTCTTAACTATGGTATCAAAATTTAATCTTAGATAAAAGAAAAATGGTTGCAGATACTGTCTTTAGTTAGAAACATTAATTTTCAACTTCATCTGTTTTTATATATTCCCTTACTTATTTTTAAATATCACATATAGCAAAATACCTTTTAATTCTTCTTTAATTGACACAGTTAGTTTCATATTAAAATAATAAGTTAATATGATAAATGAGTTTTTTATAATATAAACCTATGATTATTATTGACTTCCCTGTAATAAGCTCTCACTTCATTGTTTTGGTATTTTATATATTCTCTAGATGTTCTTTAATGAAGTAATTTATTTGGAAGATGCTATATTTTTCAAGTAATTTATTTTCAAGAAAATTATACTAAAGGAAAAAAATTAAGAAAATTTCTTGTGTTGTGTTGTAATGACAAAACATCAATAATGCATGCTTGTCTGTAAGAAATTAAACAGAGGTTGGGGGGAGTTTAAATAAAATAAAAAATAAGTTTTAAAAATCAAACTTACCAAATGTGGAGAAACAAAAACTGATAGTTATTTATCAGAGGTTGCAGGATGTCAAGGCCACAATGAAAATATTAATTCCTGGCAAAACTGGTGCTTAACCCTCAGCATACAGGCCTAACTATTTTGTGTTTGTCACAACCTTTTACAGTATTACATTCAAAATTTAATTAAACAACTTTGTTATCAATGTATGTCAGGAAAATTGGCAAATGTAGTTTATACTTTATATAGATTTTATATTATATAAGTTTAAATTCTTAATTTCTAAACAAAATATTTGGTCACCAAAAATAGGCTTCTGTAGTTTCTAACCAATTAAAAACACAAATTATACATAATGACAAGTAAGAATCTAAAATATAAACTTCTAGATTAGTTGAGATATCAATAAATTTGTCAAAGAAAGCCCTCTCCACTCTCTCTGACTTTCTGCTGTGTCAAATGGGCCTTCCCATGGAGAAGACAACTTAGGAGACTTCCCTTTGGTCTTCCTGGGATTATACAACCACACCTTGTCTCCTGGTACAAAGTTGACTTCAGTAGATCTCTTATCATAACATAGCTTCATGGAATCAGCAGACATTTTCAAGTTTCAACGCACTTGATGGTGAATATCATCCATCCTTTCTGATAACACTTTCACGAACTCTGACACATTTTCAGGCAACTGTTCGTAAGGTGGGCGTCCTGTTAACAGATCCACTGGCAATCGAAGTTCCCGACCAAACATCAACTTTGCTGGAGTATATCCAGTGGCTTCATGCTCTGCTGTTCTATAGGCCATCAACAGTGGAGTGAGTAAGACATCCCAGTCATCTTGGCAGCTATTACAAAACTTTGCCAATTTCTGTCCCTGTGTCCAGATGTACTTTTCTACCATCCCATCAGACTGTGGGTGAAGTGGCGTTGTTCTGGTCTTTTGTATGCCAAACAACTTGCAGCATTCTTGGAACACAGCCGATTCAAAGTTACGGCCTCGATCTGAATGCAGTTCGTATGGCATACCAAATCTGAAGAATAAATCACTAATAGCCAAAGCTACTGTTGTAGCTTTCTGATTTGGTATTGCATATGCCTCAGGCCACTTGGTGAAATAATCCATCACCACACAAATGTACCTGTTTCCAGCACAAGTGTGAGGCAAAGGACCAGCAATGTCAATGGCTACTCTTTCCATTGGTGCACAAACTTGATATAACTTCATTGGAGCACGTCCCTTATGCTTGGGTCCCCTTTTAGCACAACATGTACAGCATGTCCTGCACCATTCTTCCACATCTTGCCTCATACCTATCCTGTAAAATCTCTGACGTAGGTGACTCAATGTCTTCCTAACTCGGAGATGTCCTCCTGTTAAACTATCATGGAAATGATGCAGCACAACTTCCCAGAACTTTCTCGGTATAACTGTTTTCCACGTCATCACTTTCCCATCTCTGAAGAAAAATACCATCTTTAACCTTCAACTGGTCCCATTGTGCCCAATAGTTCTTTGTCACAGGGCTTAGACAAGACATCTTCTCCCAAGCAGGGTACAAAACACTTGCTTTTATAAAATCAATGATTGTCTTCAAATCTTGGTCTTTCTCCTGTTCTGCTTTAATATCTATACCTGGTTCCACTTCACCATCATCAACTCATTCAGTCACTTTGACTACAGCTTGATGGCACCAGGTTAGTTCAACTTTTCTTTTGCTGCAATATCTTCAGTCATTTTTGCAGGGTCTTCAGCCCAGTCCATCAGCATTTCCGTGAGATTTTCCTTCTCTGTATTCAGTATCATAATTATACTGATTTATCTTTCCAATCCAATGTGCCAGTTGTCCCTCCAGGTTCTTTAATGATCTTAACTAGCGTAATACAGCATGGTCTGTCCTGATGGTAAACCTAGCCCCATAGAGGTATGGATGGAAATATGTCAGACTCTTTACTATAGCAAGAAGTTCCCTACGTGTTACACAGTAGTTCCTCTCTGGTCGACTGAGGACCCTAACCACATGTTTGTTTTTGCCCACTTTCTGAGACAACACTCCTCCAATTCCAACATTACTAGCATCACAATCCAGTATGTATGGCAATGAGGAATTTGGAAGCTTTAAAAATGAAGCTGATGTCAATTTTTCTTTCAATGTCTTGAAATCATGCTGGCAAAAAACTGTCCATTCGAACTT
>NW_013671139.1:31977-33531 GCF_000517525.1 Limulus polyphemus
AAAGCACCTCTTTCTGGAACAAGTGGCATTTCTTGGGTTGGAGTTTGAGGGTTGCTGCTTTCAAATGCTTGAATACTTCCTCTAGCCGGGACATTTCCTCATCAGACGTTGTTGCAAACAGAATGACATCATCCAGGTACACTAGGGCTATCATCCATTGTGGGCCTTCCAGTACTCTTTCCATCAGCCTCTCAAATGTTGCTAGAGCATTGCTAAGTCTGAATGGCATCACACGATATTGCCAGAGACCTTGACCATAACTAAATGCAGCCTTAGGTTTACCTGCTTCAGCCATTTCACTTGATGGAAACCTGACTTTAAGTCCAGAGTTGAAAACCATCTGGCTCCACTTAGGGCATCAAGAGTATCATCAATTCTTCGCAGCGGGTATGAGTCCTTTTCAGTTATACTGTTAAGAGCCTTGAAGTCCACACAGCAACGTTAGGTCCCATCCGTCTTCTGGACTAACAAGATGGGAGCTGACCAGGAAATATCTGATTTCTCGACTATACCTTCCTTAATTAGGCCATCCATGACCTTATCCATCTCTTGTCACTTTGCTGGAGCTATTCTCCTCAGAAGGATCTTCATTGGATGGTGATTGCCTGCATTTATTCTGTGCTCTACAAGGTCTGTGCAGCCGAGGTCATGATCTCCTTTCGAAAAGACGTCTGCATAATTTGCCAAAAGTTCCTTAACCTGAAGAGCCTGTGATGATGCCAAATGGACTATACTCTTCTTATAGAGGTCAGTTAAATGATCTGGGAAAAGATGTCCTTTCTTTATGGTCATATTTTTTGCCTTAACATTAACTGGCTTTACCTCCTGGCACACACCCAACAATGCCCCTTCCTTAAGTGTCTGCTCACATTTAGAGAAATTGGCCACAGTTATGGGTATTACTTGACAACCTTCCACAAATGACCTTCCAATCTTCACATCTGCTGGCCGGGATGGGTCTTCCACTGTGTCTACAAGCATCAGACTTCCTTGGAGATGTTCTTTTATTCTACCCCAAATTATCTTCTCTGACATAGGTGGTTTTGTAGTTGACTTAAGTGCTGTGACATGCAAATCAAGAGATGCTGCAACATTTACTGGAATTTGGCTTTTGTTGTTCCCAATCGTCATCTTATCGAAGTTAACTACACACTTCCTTGGTAATGAGTAGTCCAACCCTAGTATGCATTGGTCTTCAATGTCAGCCAAGTATATTTTGTGTCTGTCCTTCATGCCCATGAGCTCAATAGTTACTCACACTGGTTCCCACAACCTTGCATAATGTCCTGTCACACCACAGAGCTTCTGTATGGCTTCAGGTAATCCTTTATGATCCAGCACTTTGATACTCACAAGTATTTGCTGAGATGCAGAATCTATGACAAAGTTGCACTTTTGGCCATCCAGCTTTCCTGTCACGTAGACACTATATGTGCTTGGCATTCTTCACCTAGCTGTTGGGCCTTTCACGATGGGGTTTGGTGCGCATTGCTCAACACAAACCACTACTGGTGTCCCCGAGACTGACTTATTGGTAGTATTCTTCTTACACTA
>NW_013671139.1:34386-37096 GCF_000517525.1 Limulus polyphemus
CTGTAATCTCTCTTGTTGTTTTTTCTCGTTCTTCTTCTTTCTTTTCTTTTTCCTCCAACCACTGTTGTAGTCTCTTTTCTTGTTTATTTTCTCATTCTTCTTGTTTTTTTTTCTTTTTCCTCCAACAACTGCTGTAATCTCTCTTGTTGTTTTTTCTCGTTCTTCTTCTTTCTTTTCTTTTTCCTCCAACCACTGTTGTAGTCTCTTTTCTTGTTTATTTTCTCATTCTTCTTGTTTCTTTTGCTGTTCTTGTATTGCTGCCATTAAATCTGCTAAGTCTCCAATTTTATGTAGCTGCTTGTTTGATAATTTCCCGTAAAAATTCTTTCCAAAGAACTTCAGCGATACAAGTCCTTTCTTAAATAAAACTAGTTTATTCTTTCTCAATACAACTTTGCAATACACAGAATTTCCACAGTCACTTTAACTTAAACACACACTATAATTCACAAGGATTCACACATTTTACTTTCTGTCACTACTGCTCACTTGACTCAATTATCTGTCTCTATATTTATCTATCTGCAATTAAATCTCCGTTTTATTTGCCGGGCTTATATACTGAAATAGAGGGCATCTAGAAAAGACTAGAAAAGTCACGATTCTTCGAGAATCTCATGACATGTTACCAGCATCACGTGACTTCTGCTGTGATAACATTAGCATGAAAATCATCTTTCACTCGGGCTTTGTAAATTCACAGAGAACTCTTTACTGAAAATCATTTTTTGTGTACAACAGACTTTTAATATTTGCTAAAAGTTTGCCTAATTTTATGAAGATACATTGTATGGCATCCAACTTAATTTCTTTTATGCTAAAAGTTTTTTTTAGTTAATTACAAAAAATATAAAGATTTAAAACAAAATTGTTTTTGTATAATTTAAGGTTAATTTCTGAATTTACATAGTTGGTGATGTTCAGTTTGCCTTTTCTCCTCAGTTGTAGATGGTGCCTTTTAATCAGATAGGCTTGGCACTGAAATACTGGAAGCCTTTTCTTGATAAGTTTCATCTCATACTCACAGTAACACAGTAATATCTATCAGAAATATATTTTCGATTAAGGAGAATGTTAACTTCCGATACGATCACTCACCTCCATACACAGAAAGTTATTTTCCTCTGGAAACTGCACTAATCTGCCTGAGAGATTTGCAAGCCACCAACCTTAAAATTCAGGTGAATCACATGAAATTGCACCACTGCATGATAACATATCATGCAGCAAAAGTCTCCACCAATAAAAGTACGATGCACCTCTTTGAGCAAATGCTTCCTCTACATTCATGAACAAACTACATTCTTTTACTTGGCACTGTTGCACTTAGACATGTCTGTTTTAGTAAGATTAACATGAATTCCTTTTTCTGCTGATGTGAATACAACTATCACTCACTGTTACCAACAATTAGTAAGTTTTTGCCTGTTGAGATCATGACAACCATCATGTGTTGCAAAAGGTGCCATTCAGGTTGAAAATGCAGTAAGAAGTAGAGGAATGTCACATCGTCCACCATGTTGTAGGGTCCATGTTGCTGCCTGGACCTCCTTCTTCTGTCCTTGACACACATTTCCTTTCACAGATTTTGAAGCTGTAGTTGAGGAGAATGAAATGGAGCAACTTTCCACCCAATAGTTCTCTACCTACTGATTATCTGTCAATATTTTCACTCTACATAAGCCTCCTATCCATTGTTTTCTTTCTTCTACCCTGTTAGTGTCACATTCAGCATTTATTTTAGGGTTCAATTTTCTACTGCTGTTTTATGTTTCTTCCTTCCTGCCTTACCAGGTAACACGTTATTGTTTCAATATAGTTTATTCTTCATTAACATGTAACTCATAGGATATAATGTTTAGACAGCATTTATTACTCCTTAAAGTGTTGACATATGATATTTCACTTAGAACTATACTCCTTAACTTGTACTACTTAAATTATAATAGTTACTTACTCCTTAACTTATACTAGTTAAATTATAATTTTTACTTACACCTTAACTGATACATCACACTTAGTATATTATGTTTAGTCATAGTTCATCTGTCTTCACATGTACACATAGACGTCGATGATTGGTCCAACTTACTTATTATTTATCATTTATACAGAGACATTAATGTTTGCTTACAGTTAATTGTTCTTTCACATTTAACAACTAGTCAATGATATTTCACTTTGGTTTATTATTCCTTAATATATCGAAATAGTGGGTAATTTTTATATCTGGTTCATTACTTACTTCATATGTACTGTTGGTAGATAATGCTTAGTCATAGTTCATTATACGTTGTCATGTATACATAACTGTTAATGTTTGATTCTAGTTCCTTGTTCTGTAACATCTACACCTAGAAGTTATTGTTTTCACATTTATACATGGAAGATAATGTTTAGTCTTGGTTAATTATTCATTGCTACGTACACATCCTTATTAAGGTTTGGCTCTGGTACTTATTCCTTACCATGTACACATCCTTATTAAGGTTTAGCTCTGGTACTTATTCCTTACCATGTACACATCCTTATTAAGGTTTAGCTCTGGTACTTATTCCTTACCATGTACACATCCTTATTAAGGTTTGGCTCTGGTACTTATTCCTTACCATGTACACATCCTTATTAAGGTTTAGCTCTGGTACTTATTCCTTACCATGTACACATCCTTATTAAGGTTTAGCTCTGGTACTTATTCCTTACCATGTAC
>NW_013671139.1:37775-57711 GCF_000517525.1 Limulus polyphemus
CCCTCCCCCTTCGAGTGGAGCATGGGATACCTTTGTCACTTACCGGTTTCCAGCTGCTGAGATGGTGGACCATGAAGAATCCTTACCAACTGGAACCTAAACACCAGGGGCTAGAACATGAGTTCTTGAAAAGTGGGGCAGGGGTATAGTGTGGATCATCCCATTGCATATAGATGCACCACAATCTCCAAGTGAAATTTGGCACATATCACTATCTCACACTCATACATCTTTCTGTCTTTGTCATTCTTCCTACTCCTGCAGAGGCCTGGACCCCCTGTATCTAATGGTAGAGTAGTTGTATCGCTGTGATGTATCACTTAAACACCCTACTCCCACAGCAAGCAAGAGAATCATAGTGTCTGATGATTGAGTTGTGGTTGTAAGTATCCATGCTAATTGTGTCCAATAAACCAATATATCTACCCTTGGTGAGTTGAGATGAGATGTAATATCTCATGAGTGTGCCTCTATGGAGTTCTTGCCATATGGTGTCACACCCTGTGGTCTTCCTTTGGCCACTTCTGAGTAATTGGTCCAGGGCTCTTTGTTTTCGAACCTTGGATCTCCTTTCTCAGGACCACTCCTATCATATCACCCTACTAGCTTGCCATGTTCCACAGGTGATGACTGCAGTAGCAGATCAATTGTCTTGATCTAAACAAATTCCCCCAACAAAATAGATGCATCACTAGGTTTTCTATTGAATTGGCTCTCATTTTGAAGGTGGGAAAGTAGAGAATTATGGGTAGTGATACAAATTCTGCAATGTCTAAAGGAAATGAGGGAATTTTTAGTTATATGTTTTGTTGACAGCCTCAGTTCCAACTAAACAAGGAAAGGCCTGCTGTAATTACATGTTTGAAATTAATTCTGAAAAATGTAAAATTTGACAGAACTGTAAGAGCTCAGTGTTGAGCCTTGGTTTGTTATCAAGTGAGTACCAGTCTAAAACTTTAGACTTGATTGATCTCCTGACTTTAGGATTCAGTCAAGCTCCTAAGTATTAGAGATTGCATTATTGAAGATTTGATGTTAACTGTCACAGTTTTCAAAAGCAATAACTAAACAGGTTTATCTATCTGGTTATGACATTTTTTATGACTAATCAGACAGTTGATAAATAAGATTACAATGGCTACCTGTTCTGTTGCATTAGTTACCCAGTATAAAAAGATTGAATAACAATATTCATAAGTATACTTTAGTTTTCTAAAAGTTCTTTCCAAAAGGGGGATACTTTTGTTTTAATTTGGTTTTGAAAAATTTATCTAGGTTTTGATGTGGAAAAGATGTATAGAATAATACGTAAGTTACCATTCATTTAAAATCACATACTTATGAATTTCAACATGATTGTATTTGTTATAAACCATATCCTTCAAAATGTGTTTTCTGTGACTTTGCTCTTATTAGCAGGTTAGCTCAAGCTGTTGATTTTTTCTCAGGTAAGTAGAGTAATTTTGAGAATTATTTCCTATTTTTAGATGATTTTCTCAAGGTAAGTTCTTATTTCTTGGAAAATAAGGTTCAAATCTTGTGTTCAGAATGAAAAATTAATCATCTATAATTTGTTGTTGTACTACTTAATAATTAATTCATCTTCCAAATGTTGTATGCTGTATTTAAAAAATAAAAGCAGTTCCAACAAGTGTGCCATGTGTCGACTGGAGGTATGTCCAAGTTTTCCTTGATTTAGTACATTAATAAAATGTACCATTTATATGAATATTTCACCAGGATAGAGCAGATTTCATAAGTGTCTACTCACATACGTATGAAAGAAGAGATTTCTAACTGCCTCATATTCACAAGAAAGGCTTACGTTGAGAAAGATATCTTTTTTTCCTTAATTTGTCTTTGTGTGTGTCTGCTTATGGGTTACTGTAATGTGCTAAGTGCCACATTTAAATATTACAGATTCGTGTTGCTTACATTGATTGGTCTCTTCAGTATTACGTGGTATACTAGCTTAGAATTTACTCTTTCACCTCAAGATTTATGTACTGAATATAGACACTTTTAATCTTGAAGAGTAGTAATCGTAATGAATCTGTAGATAGAGAGTTTACAGATCAAAACTGAATGTCATTATCATTGTGATACAAAGTTTACGGATCAAAACTGAATGTCATTATCATTGTGATACAAAGTTTACAGATCAAAACTGAATGTCATTATCATTGTGATACAAAGTTTACAGATCAAAACTGAATGTCATTATCATTGTGATATCTTCGTTCATTCAGAGATGTTCAACAAAATTAAAACAATTTTTGTAATAATGAAAATAAACTGTGGTGATAATTTAATCTATCACAGAAGAGTCAACATGATAGGCAAGGAGAAATACATTAAAACATCTTACAAGTCTGACAAATTAACCTATAAAACAAGTCATTAATAGGTTATTAAATTTATTGATTCACTTCCTTCTGTGTGGCTTCTCAAGCCTCAGTGAAAATTGTACATTGAAAATTTTTTTTAAGTTTCTTTGTATCACAGTTTTAAAAATAATTCCAATTCAGTTTTCTTTATTGTATATCTTACAATAAGCAACTTAACCAACAAACTACTTAATTCATCATATCATACAAAAGTTTACCAACACTTTATTTTTGGTATTTCTTGTATTTGTAGTTTTTATAAATATAGGTATATAAATGTAGAGAAGAGAGTTTAAAATTGTCAGTCTGTAGTTTTTTCACATGTGGTACTAAGCACAATTGTTTCATTAACCCACTGATACACACCTGAAAGTGAGAGCTTATTGCAGGGATACTTTGGATGAAGCTTTTCTGTCCACTAAGCCACAGGTTAAAGCGAAGCCTCGAGAAACATCATCAAGAGGATAGGTAAGAGCGCCAGTGTATTGCATGACTGCCTCTCTACAGTACTTCTCTTCACAATGCACTTGGTACATATAAGTTTATTTGATGTTAAATTATATTGTTTATGTCTACTCATTTCCTATCATGCAAAGAATTTCTAAGTTTCTTTAATTGTATATATACCATGTTTTATATTAAAGTTTAAAACATGTATCTACCTTTTAAGGTGTAGCCAAATTTCTTCATATTTATTGTTATTATTTAAAAAATTTTAAACTGTATTGTTGAAATTACTAATGTTGTTAAGAAAACATAATTTTTAACTATTCTACATTGTTACAGTGTTTGTGAGACTAAATTGTATAAACTTTCTCTTCTCAACATTTGAGATATACAGCTTCAGTTATTTCCTCTTGACCTTAGTAGTAGCTAAATAACAAAACTGTTTTTTGTTTGTTTACAACTTCACTAAGGTATTCTAGTGTGTTTGGTGTTAGTAGTAGCTAAATAACAAAACTGTTTTTTGTTTGTTTACAACTTCACTAAGATATTCTATTGTGTTTGGTGTTAGTAGTAGCTAAACAATGAAACTGTTTTTGTTTGTTTACAACTTCACTGAGGTATTCTATTGTGTTTGGTGTTAGTAGTAGCTAAACAACAAAACTGTTTTTTATTTGTTTACAACTTCACTGATGTATTCTAGTGTGTTTGGTGTTAGTAGTAGCTAAACAACAAAACTGATTTTGTTTGTTTACAACTTCACTAAAGTATTCTATTGTGTTTGGTGTTAGTAGTAGCTAAACAACAAAACTGTTTTTTGTTTACAACTTCACTAAGGTATTCTAGTGTGTTTGGTGTTAGTAGTAGCTAAACAACAAAACTGATTTTGTTTGTTTACAACTTCACTACAGTATTCTAGTGTGTTTGGTGTTAGTAGTAGCTAAACAACAAAACTGTTTTTTGTTTACAACTTCACTAAGGTATTCTAGTGTGTTTGGTGTTAGTAGTAGCTAAACAACAAAACTGATTTTGTTTGTTTACAACTTCACTGGGATATTCTAGTGTTTTTGCTTTTAGTAGTAGCTAAACAACGAAACTGTTTTTTGTTTGTTTACAGCTTCATTAAGGTATTCTAGTGTTTGGTGTTAGTAGTAACTGAACAAGAAAACTGTTTTTTGTTTGTTTACAGCTTTATTAAGGTATTCTAGTGTGTTTGATGTTAGTAGTACATATTTGTTTTTTGAAATGTTTATAGTTTATGGTGCATAGTTGTTTTGAAACGTTTATACTTGATGATATATAGTTGTTTTGATATGTTTATAGTTAATGGTACTTAGTAGTTTTGAAATGTTTATAGTTTATGGTACACATAGTAGTTTTGAAATGTTTATAGTTTATGGTACATAGCAGTTTTGAAATGTTTATAGTTTATGGTACATAGCAGTTTTGAAATGTTTATAGTTTATGGTACACATAGTAGTTTTGAAATGTTTATAGTTTATGGTACATAGTTGTTTTGAAATGTTTATAGTTTATGGTACATAGTTGTTTTGAAATGTTTATAGTTTATGGTACACATAGCTGTTTTGAAATGTTTATAGTTTATGTTACATAGTTGTTTTGAAATGTTTATAGTTTATGGTACATAGTTGTTTTGAAATGTTTATAGTTTATGGTACATAGTTGTTTTAATAAGTTTATAGTTTATGGTACATAGTTGTTTTGAAATGTTTATAGTTTATGGTACATAGTTGTTTTGAAATGTTTATAGTTTATGGTACATAGTTGTTTTGAAGGATTATTTCAGCATTCAACTAATTAAAAATTTATCACGTTTTGTGATTTGGTTTATTTTTAAATTTTCACCATTTACATAGTGTTTCTATTACATGTATTATATTAGTGTTTGTATTACATCTTGGAGTAAATTTAAATTACCAAAAGGGTTTATTGTACTTTTTTTATACGATATAAACAGTTGAAGATTTTTTTTAAAAAGTTAAAATAAAATTCAGGTAAGGTGTTCATTCTTCAGTGAAACTTAGTATTTCAGGTAATTTCATACACTTTAGGCTTTCATTTATGTACAACTCTACCATTAAAATCTTGTCTGACTCTTATTAACTTTGTACATAGTTCTTATAAATTTCATTTAATATGAAATAGCTTGAAGACATTGATTGCATTGGATTCAAATATCTAAATAATACATTTATAATTGTAGGTCACTACTAATTATGAATAAGAGCATTTTTTAGAATTATTACTTAAAGTACACATTTTCTAAGGTAAGTTTTCATGTGGCCAACACCCATCTGTTTTTGTTTATGTGAAAGTTAGTGTTTCTGTGTGCATCCTGCAGGACCAGTTATCTAAAGCAACTCCTGTGAAAGAAGGGATTGGAATGCACCTTCTTAAAAAGATGGGCTGGAATCCTGGAGAAGGGCTTGGGAAAAACAAGGAAGGCTCATTGGAGCCTTTATTATTAAATGTTAAGACTGATAAAAAAGGTTAGTCACATCTAATTTTATTTAAATCAACAGAAAAAGTTTAAAGATACTTCTATATGCAGTAAGAACAAAATTACTGGTACATTTTGAAATTGATTCACTTGTGTTATTCATCATTGATGAATAACTTTAAGTAATGTTAATACGCATGCGAAAGATCACACACATACATATTTATTTGTATGTTATCAGATACATGTATCACCATTTCAAATTTTCACATGCTCTAGTACCTTATAACAGACTACCTCTGACTCATGTAGTCCCATAATCTAGGAACTTGTGTTTTTTAAGAATCACAAAATCAATAACCATTTGCTCAATTGATCCAAATCAAGACTTTTCAGCCAACATTCTTATCACTCAGGATTAATAAACATGCTGTTACACAACTCCTTCACAGTTACTACTGTAGGTAGACATTCACTTGAAGGACGCACAACTCTTTCACTGTTACCACTGTAGGTAGACATTCACTTGAAGGACACAAAACACCTTCACTGTTACCACTGTAGGTTGACATTCCCTTGAAGGACACAAAACTCCTTCACTGTTAATACTGTAGGTTGACATTCCCTTGAAAGACACACAACTCCTTCACTGTTACCACTGTAGGTTGACATTCCCTTGAAAGACACACAACTCCTTCACTGTTACTACTGTAGGTTGACATTCCCTTGAAAGACACACAACTCCTTCACTGTTACTACTGTATGTTGACATTCACTTGAAGGACCTACAACTCCTTCACTGTTAATACTGTAGGTTGACATTCCCTTGAAAGACACACAACTCCTTCACTGTTACTACTGTATGTTGACATTCACTTGAAGGACACACAACTCCTTCACTGTTACTACTGTAGGCTGACATTCACTTGAAGGACACACAACTCCTGCACTGTTACTACTGTAGGTTGACATTCACTTGAAGGACACACAACTCCTTCACTGTTACTACTGTAGGCTGACATTCACTTGAAGGACACACAACTCCTGCACTGTTACTACTGTAGGTTGACATTCACTTGAAGGATATCAGGAAGTTTCTAGTTTTGATTTTAAATTAATTAAACAAGATAATATTGTCTACATATCTGAACCAATAGAAAGGAAGGATATCAGGAAGTTTCTAGTTTTGATTTTAAATTAATTAAACAAGATAATATTGTCTACATATCTAAAGCGATAGAGAGGAAGGATATAAGGAAGTTTCTAATTTTGATTTTAAATTAATTAAACAAGATAATATTGTCTACATATCTAAACCGATAGAGAGGAAGGATATAAGGAAGTTTCTAATTTTGATTTTAAATTAATTAAACAAGTGCCAGTGGATTACATTTTTCTGATAAAAATTTCTCTCATTAAACTGAAACCTAGTATGAGTCATACTAAAAGTGAAAAGTTCCTGAAAACTTAAAATTTCAAAATGAAACCTAGGTCTGGCATCATTTTTTATACAGTCCAAAGCAATAAGAATGGGAACCTGTTTGAAGAGGAACTAAGATTAGAACAAATCACATAAGCATCAAGGCGAAAAAGCTTAAGTTTGATTACAAAACCTGCAAAATATTTTGTAAAAGATGCAGGTTTTGAAATGTATGGAGAAACACTGATCTAGAAACTTAACTATATTATAATAATAATTGAAAGCTAATACGATATATGTAAGAGGACATCATCCTTTTTGGACTTTAGAAAAAACCATATTATTTAACTTTAAAAAAGTTTATCTTTTAATTCACATGATTTTTAAATTTTCAATAACAAGTTAATCTGAAGATTTCTGTGGACTTTGATAGATTTCTCTCTAGTCCTAGATAATGCAATGAATCATTTATTATTAATTCTATCTGACTAACATATTCAGTTTTATCTAAACTACAACAACACTTCATTTATCTGCTTTTAGTAAAATGATATATTCAATATTTCTCAACATCTTTAGTTTTTGCTCTTATCTGGACAGATTTAACTTTTATCTTGTTACTAAAGATATTTTGTTTGTTGAATGAATCATCTTCATTTTTACCACCCAGTCTCATTACCTCTTTAATAATCTTCTTAGTTTCATGACCTCTTTAATAATCTTCTTAGTCTCGTGTCCTTTTTAATACTCTTCTTAGTCTCGTGACCTCTTTAATACTCTTCTTAGTCTCGTGTCCTTTTTAATACTCTTCTTAGTCTCGTGTCCTCTTTAATACTCTTCTTAGTCTCGTGACCTCTTTAATTCTCTTCTTAGTTTCCTGACCGCTTTAATACTCTTCTTAGTCTCCTGACCTCTTTAATAATCTGCTTAACCAAATTCTCCAATTCACATTTTAAATTAATGGGGTGTGACTTTTGGTGAAATAGCCAGTTCCTACCCCATCTATAAAACTTTTTGTTCTTCTGCTGTTAACTTACATTGAGAAAGATTGCAAATAGTTACCTGATTTACATTTTTAGAATAATCCTTATCTTGTTCAAGCTTATTAAACTGATCATACAGTTTAATTTGAAGAATTTCAAGTTTTATGTTTTGAAGTTGTTGTTTTTTATTATAATCAAGGAGTCAGCTTGAGAATGTCCTTCTCACTTCTTCTCTTCAAGTAACTTTCGTTACATATTTTCAAACATTCTTTGACATTTCAGGGTCAAAAATCTTAAACCCCGAAAGAGAAACTTAGAAATTAACTTAATAAATTTAGTTTCCCCCTCCTGTATCTTACTCAGCTTATGTGTTTCCCTGGAATATCTTATCAAGGCATTCAGCTATTGTGTAAGAATTCAAGCTCCATACAAAAGTCAGATAGATCACATAAATAGTACTAACACCAGTAGCTTAGAGAAATCCTGAACACTTAAGAGCACCGTCTATGAAATTACATATACACAGTGTTCAGCCACATACATAGGTGAATCCAGTCATCCAATCATGATGATTTCAAAGAACACATTTGTGCCACTCTAAATCTTGACAACAAAAAAGCCACCGTTGAACATTACATCAACATAATTTACGAAACACCTTATCGGATCAAATTTTTCGGATTTGTGATAGCTTTCATGATGGAAAACTTAAAGAATCTCTTTTGATTTAATCCAAAGGACCTTCCATTAACAGATATAATGCCTAGCCCCTATGATACTGTTAGTTTTTTATAACATTTACTTTTATGATCTGCGACTCTAATCCATTTAACAATACTTTTAATACTCTTCTCTGTGCACCCTTCTATTATATTGTAGTTTTATATTCTGTTCGATTACTATAATTTGAAATCAATTATGTAACCTGTGACATTCATAGATCTATAAAGGAAAGTGTCGGGTAGAATAAATAAATATTTATCTCACGTCTTCTTCAATCGGCACTGAAAGTTTTGTAAAATGATAACTGCACTATGACTTCATACTTGTAACCTGTGACATTCATAGATCTATAAAGGAAAGTGTCGGGTAGAATAAATAAATATTTATATCACGTCTTCTTCAATCGGCACTGAAAGTTTTGTAAAATGATAACTTCACTATGTCTTCATACTTGTAACCTGTGACATTCATAGATCTATAAAGGAAAGTGTCGGATAGAATAAATAAATATTTATCTCACGTCTTCTTCAATTGGCACTGAAAGTTTTGTAAAATGATAACTTCACTATGTCTTCATACTTGTAACCTGTGACATTCATAGATCTATAAAGGAAAGTGCGGGTAGAATAACTAAATATTTATCTCACGTCTTCTTCAATTGGCACTGAAAGTTTTGTAAAATGATAACTTCACTATGTCTTCATGCTCACCATATGACTCGAAAGACAATAACCTTTATGAAAGATTCATTCTCTGACTTAGACTTTTGTACTAGCTATGTAATGTTGAATAAATGAAATTTAAAATATTTACTGATAATCTTGTGTTTTTTATACTTACAGGGCTAGTGGCAGGAAGTGAGATGAAAAAAAAGCCAATTTTTACTGCTATTGCTAAAGACTTTTCAGGTAAGGCCTTTTCGTATACATTTAAGTAGTTTTATTTTACATGTTTTATTGTATGTGTATGAATTGATTAGTAAGTATTATATCAAATATATAAAATCGTTTTCTTCAAAAATAAAACTATACCAATTATACTTGACAGTCAGTATTATATGTTGAGAAAATTATCCGTTTTTCTCCACTACCTTACCTTTGCTATTTTGAAGATGTGAGCTACATGGAACTACCCATCTAGGCAGTGACGTCACATTTCCACATGGTCAAGCAGCTGAACTAGTTTTAGAAACATTAGTATGTTGAGCTCACCACAGGACATCAATGGTTTTACTGATCAAGTGTTGTGTTATTTTACTTTCCAGCTAAAAATTAAATGCTCAGTGGCAGTTACTTTGAAAAGATAAGTTGCAGCTACAAAACTTCAAGCCAAGCATTATTTTATAGAAATCCTATTAAATATTCCTCTTAAAAATTCCTATAAATTCTATATATTTTTGGGGCTCAACTGGTATGAAATATTTGTTGTTATCTTCTCTCTCAATATTCATCTGGCATGGCCTGGTGGTTAGGGCACTCGACTCACAATCTTTAGTTCACTGGTTTGAATCCCATCACTGAATATCCTCTACCTTTCAGCTGTGGGGGCATTATAATGTGACAATCAATCCTACTATTTGTTGATAAAGAGTAACCTAAGAGTTGGTGATGTTGACTAGCTGCCTTCCCTCTAGTCTAAACTAGAGATGGTTAGTGCAGTGAGTTATGATGTTGACTAGCTGCCTTCCCTCTAGTCTAAACTAGAGATGGTTAGTGCAGTGAGTTATGATGTTGACTAGCTGCCTTCCCTCTAGTCTAAACTAGAGATGGTCAGTGCAGTGGGTTGTGATGTTGACTAGCTGCCTTCCCTCTAGTCTAAACTAAAGATGGTTAGTGCAGATAAACCTTGAGTAACTTTGAGCAATATTCAACAAACAAACAAACTCTCAATACTCACTAGTTTTACAGTTATCATCCCTCCCTAAACTCCATATTTTTACAGTTATCATCCCTCCCTAAACTCCATATTTTTACAGTTATCATCCCTCCCTAAACTCCATATTTTTACAGTTATCATCCCTCTCTAAACTCCATATTTTTACAGTTATCATCCCTCCCTAAACTCCATATTTTTACAGTTATCATCCCTCTCTAAACTCCATATTTTTACAGTTATCATCCCTCTGTAAACTCCATAATTTTTTGTTATCATCCCTCCCTAAAATATGAAAGCTTTCCTGTAAAAGTATACTATGCATGGAAATTATAAACTTTGTATCATGTTAAATACTTTACTTTGCAGTTTATCCCATTTATCAAAAATGTTTACATTCAATTATTTGTTGGTTTCCATACATTTTAATGGTTTATTTTTATGGTTGATAAGGATGCTGATATGTAGGCCTATTTCATAATCTTCAATAAAAATATTCATTCTAAAATGGAATAATACTTGATATGTGTCTAAAGTGTGTTTACTGCAAATAATTAAAGTGCTTCGATATAGCATCTCTTCCCGTATTATGTTCAATTGTTATCGTATTCATGGCCTGGTGGTTTGGGCACTCAGCTCACACACTGTGGGTTGCACATTACTATCCCCGTCACCAAAAACACTCACTCTTTCAGCCATGGGGGAGTTATAATGTGACAGTCCATTTCACTATTCATTAGTAAAAGAGTAGCCCTAGAGTTGGCGATGGGTGATGTTGATTAGCTGCCCTCCATCTTGTCTATAACTGCTAAGAAAGCCCTCATGTAGCTCTGAGCAAAACTATGAACATCATATTATGGTGACTCATATTACGACTCACAAACTTCTTAAAATTCTTACCATTAATGTGGCCTCACGTATGAATTAACATGACGTAAATATTAGCTTATTTTTCGGTCTGTGTGATCTCATATCAAATAGAAGAAAAAGAAAAATACATTTTTAATCATAAGCTATAAACTCCTAATCATTCATAAAGGGTGTAGTTAAATAGATGGCATAGTAACTGTAAGAAAGGAAGTGGGCCGTCTTAGTTATTTTGGGTCTTTGATTCATGCTCTGTAGTGGATTATACAATTGATGTTAAAAACTAGTTTACATGATGTAACTTAAAGAGTGCTTTAGCTTTTAAGGATATCAGTTATTACCCTGCTGAGATGTTGGTTCAACGATTATTTATTGCTTTTTTTTTTTAATAGAACAGTAAATTTTGTCTCGGGTAACAAATATATGGCATTAAGCTGAAATAAATCTTTTGCTTCTTTCTAGTTAGGTATATATATATGTTATTGGCTTCAGCCCATCCTGAACAAGTAGAGTAAATGAACTTGAAAATATAATTATGTGACAGAATTTTATTTATTTTAGGTAAACATCCTGTATCAGCCATAATGGAACTTTGTACAAAGAGACGTTGGGATCCTCCTCAGTTCAGTCTAGTTGATGAAAATGGACCTTCCCACAAAAAGACATTTCTGTTTAAAGTAAGAATAGATAGATGTTGACATTAGTTGTGTTATCAGCCAGTTCTTCACAACTTGATGTAACAGATAGATAGACACTTTGACAACTTTATACATAGATAGATAGACTTTCACATTAATTCTCTTATCAGCCAGTTCTTCACAACTTGATATGACAGACATGATAGACAGTTGGACAACTTTACTTTATACATAGATAGATAGACTTTCACATTAATTCTGTTATCAGCCAGTTCTTCACAACTTGATGTAACAGATAGATAGACAGTTTGACAACTTTATACATAGATAGATAGACTTTCACATTAATTCTCTTATCAGCCAGTTCTTCACAACTTGATGTAACAGACATATAGACAGTTGGACAACTTTACTTTATACATAGATAGATAGACTTTCACATTAATTGTGTTATGAAACAATTCCTCACAACTTGTAGTAACACACAGATAGACAGTTGGGCAACTTTATAGACAGATAGATGTTCACATAAATTACACAGGCCACCGATGGTTTTATTGTAATTCCTGTATGTTGAGTCCGAAAATGATATCCATTTTTCTTCATCGTGTATAGATTTTTCACACATGCACTTTTACATTAGTGAATAATTTTCACTGAAATTGGGTCACATTTTATTATGCTTACAATGTTGACAACCACTGGCTATAGATTTCTCTAGACCAATCGTGAAGTGAGAGTCTTATCAATCATTCTAGAACCACAAGAAACACACCACTAGTATATTAACAGTTAACAGGCCGCACGATGTCATTTCTGGATAGTATTTGTTTGTGTGTGTGTGCGCACTTTGACATTATTTTTCTCTCTCTTCAATATTATTTATTCATTGCTAGGGCAACAAGAGATTGTGTAAATACTTAAACATTCTGTAAAGAAACAAAGGAAAAACATTACATAATTCATTCAAAAATCGTATTAAGCATATTTTTGAATGAAACTTGGGGCCCAAGACAAATCTTGGGCTCTGCACAAAGTTTGCTCCATTTGTGTCGAGGAATTGAGAAAATTGACTACAGGTAAAAAAAAATCTTTGTCTTTTGAGATTCCAATGGTCTGGTGTGAGCCAAGAAACCACGGAGATGACTGCTGTTTTTGCTCATGTAACGTGCAAGGCTACAAAACTTGAAATACAAAGGAAATTTCTTATCTGAACCTTCAATCTATGGCTCATGGACCTGATTTACCTGTACCTACTCCAATCAATAGAAATGATGATAGGGATTGTTTTCAACCTGAAACGTATGTTGAACCACAACTTTTCACAAAAGAAGAAGTTAATGATTTGATGAGAGATTTGAACCTTCCAAAGGATTCTTCAGAGATCTTGGGGTCCAGACTTCAGGCTAAGAGCTTACTTTCTCCAGGGACATCATTTTAATGGTACAGAAATCATGAGAAAGAGTTAATACCATACTTACTGCAAGAAGGTTCACTGGTTTATTGTAACAATATTGCTGAATTAATACCAATGCTAGGAACTGCAGTCTATGAACCAAGTGAGTGGCGATTGTTCATTGATTTCTCCAAAAGAAGTCTAAAAGATGTTCTCCTTCACCATGGTAACATATATACATCTGTTCCTATTGCTCATTTGGGTCACTTGAAAGAAACGTACAAAAGTCTCGAACTTCTTAATAAGGTCAAATACAAAGAACATGGTTGGCTACTTTGTGGAGACTTAAAAGTCCTTTGTGTGTTGTTGGGTCAACAATCCGGTTATACTTGATTTTTCCAAGCCCGTTCCCATTGCTGTGGTTGCGTAGAGGGGAAAGGTTAGCACTGGATAAAGAATGAATGGCCATGAAGAGTCAGCCTGATACCAGGATCGAAAAACATTGAATGTGAAAGTTTGGTTGACACAATGAAAGTCCTATTACCTCCACTTCACATAAAATTGGGCTTGATGAAGCAGTTTGTAAAGGCCTTAGACAAAGATGGCGACTGTTTCAAGTATCCATATGGGCAATTCCCAGCTCTTCCAGAAGCAAAATTTAAAGAATGTATTTTTGTTAGGCCTCAGATTAAGAAATTGACTTCGGATGAACAGTTCAAAAGGACAATGAGGAAAGTTGAAAAAGAAGCATGGCTTGCCATTAAAGATGTTATTGACAAAGTTTTAGGAAACAACAAGGATCCAAATTATGAAAATATTGTCAATATCATGCTTGATAAATTCCAATAATTGGATTGTAATATGAGCTTGGAAATTCATTTCTTACACTCACATATTGACTATTTCTCTGAAAATCTCGGTGCCTTCAGCAAAGAACAAGGGGAAAGGTTTCATTAAGACATCAGGGAAATAGAGAGGAGGTATCAGGGAAAGTGGAACATCAGCATGATGGCTGATTACTGCTGGTCATTGAAACGAGATGCTCCAGACGCAATACATAAAAGAAAGACCACAACATGTAGTTTTGTGACTAAAAGACGTAGATTTCACAAAGAAATCAAGGTGAATGAGGATGCATATTCGTTTCACATCAGTGTTTTTTCCTTTTCTTCAGTTTGTTTGTATTTTTGTTAACAAATGCAATAATAAAAAATGTTCATTGTGGTAAACAAAAATAATAATTTGATCTAACTAAGAGTTTTGTTTTCTTCCCGATTTGTAAAAAATCCTTATGTGATAAAAAATTATATATTATTTTTGAAATCTGCATAGCTGAATTATGTAAAATCTGTTATTAAAACCAAAACAACTTTTATGAAGTTTAACTTTGCAGTCCTGTGTTATGTTATCAGCCAGTTCCTTAAAACTTGTGGCACCTTGGACAACTATGCTGTTTAGGTAGATAGATGTTCACATTTTTTGTGTTATCAGCCAGTTCTTCACAACTTGTGTTAACACACAGATAAACAGTTGGACAACTTTGCTCTATATGTAGATAGATTTTCACATTATTTGTGTTATCAGCCAGTTCCTTACAACTTGTGTTAACACACAGATAGACAGTTGGACAACTTTGCTCTATAGGTAGATAGATGTTCACATTATTTGTGTTAACACACAGATAGACAACTTTGCTTTATACGTACACATCAACATTAAATGTGTTATCCTTCGTTCACAGGTTCGAGTGAATGGTATAGAGTACCAGCCTGCTGTTTCTAGCCCAAGTAAAAAACAAGCAAAAGCTGTAACAGCTACTGTTTGTCTGCAGGCTTTGGGAATTCTTCCTCGAGATTTGGACAACTCCTTGTAGTTCTGTGTTGAAACACTCTTTTTATCTCATCTCAAGTGGAAACTGTTTGATATAAGACTGGGAAACACTTCAGTGTGTTGTAATTATTAAAGTAAAAGTTTTGTTGTGTGTTACTGTGTGAGTATCTGTGGTTTGGGTTGAGAAATATTACGAACAATTCAGAACACTTTCAACTTGTGCCGTTTGTGCATACTAGAATGTTAATTTTCAATTTTTATTATGCTGGTTTATGTAGTTCATTTTAATAGAAAGACAAAATTACCATAGTGCTATGTGTACTTACTGAGAACTACCATAGTGCTGTGTGTACTTACTGAAAACTACCATAGTGCTGTGTGTACTTACTGAAAACTACCATAGTGCTGTGTGTACTTACTGAAAACTACCATAGTGCTGTGTGTACTTACTGAAATCCAACCATTCTTAAACATTATCCTAGAACTTCTTTCTGTGTTAAGGTTGAATAATTTTTCAATATTTCATTGTTTTATAAAGAACCTGCACTGTAAGGAAAGGAGCTGTAAAAAACATGATTTATTTTAGATATATGAGTTACATGTAAGTTTGTCTATTAGCAAGCTAGAGCTTCTTACTAGTTGGAAACCAAGAATTACTTCTCAATATATAATTTACTGAGTGTATTTATGAAAGTGTTCAGTTTGTAACAGAACAAAATTATAGTTCGTGTTTTTAAGTTTTAGTCTCGAGAGAAGATCTTGTAAAGTTTGATATAAAACTAGCAAGTGGTTTTTTGTTGAAGTTTATTAGCTGGTAATGAAATCATTTAAATATTTAAGGTTATAACCTTCATTATCACTTATAAATATTTCATCAAAAATTTTTAATTGAAAATAATCCACAAACTAGTTTCAGCTCATAACTCTATCTGAGTAAAAGTTTTCATTGTAAAGTAAGTAACTGTTTGTAACTATTACAACTATCGTTTTTATTTGTGGTTAGTAGATTTGTTTAAGCATACCACAATTTTAGTTCAAGAAGCACAGAAGTCAGGATAATTTACTCTTCCCCCCCCCCCATCAGTTATAAGGTATTACTAATAAACTTGAAACTGCACCCATATGATATTATCAGGTAAGGAACACCAAGACATAGTAAAGATATAGGTATGTAAGTCAATGTTAAATGTATCACTTACTGCTAGTATTAATAAAACTACTTGTTATCCTTGTCCCCTGTCTGTGTTTCTGTACACATATCTTGAAAACTAATAGGCAGATGTACACACAAGTTTTACATTAGATGGAAAATCAGTATGGGATGGTCCTCCCCAAGATTGGTCTGGATCCGGATTCTGGATCACTTTATATAATGGGAAGATAGGGAATTTTCGCAGTTTTGAGTTAATAAATGTGTGATCAGATTTGTAACAATTTTCATGGGCATACTAAGGTTGAGACACCTCACTGCACTACAAAAAAATTATCTAGATCATTGATCATTTTGGATCTGAAAAGGATTTTCTGAGTTTTCAATAGTGAAATTTGATGCTGTCCTATATAACCACATGCAATCTTCAAAGAGAGCAGCAGGGCGAGGGTAGACACACTCTCTGGTTGATCTTGATTATTTTACTTATATTATGTTTCAACAATTTTCTCTTTCTCGGATACAACTAAAAATTAACTTTAAAGAATGTTCAGATGATCCAGATCGTAAATGGAAGCAGTTGTTTAATGTTTGTAATATAACCAGAACACGGTTTTTAAATAGAAGTAGCTGTTTAATGTTTGTAACTTAACCAGAACACTGATCTTAAATAGAAGTAGTTGTTTAATATTTGTAACATAACCAGATCACGGATCTTAAATATAAGTAGTTGTTTAATGTTTGTAACATAACCAGAACACAGATCGTAAATAGAAGTAGTTGTTTAATGTTTGTAACATAACCAGAACACAGATCTTAAATAGAAGCATTTGTTTAATGTTTGTAACATAACCAGAACACAGATCTTAAATAGAAGCATTTAATTATTGTATGTCACAAAACCAGAACACAGATCTTAAATAGAAGTAGTTGTTTAATGTTTGTAGTATAACCAAAACACATATTTTAAATAGAAGTAGTTGTTTATTGTTTGTAACAATACCACAACACAGATCTTAAATATAAGTAGTTGTTTAATGTTTGTAACATAACCGGAACACAGATCTTAAATACAAGCATTTATTTTAATGTTTGTAACATAACCAGAACACAGATCTTAAATAGAGGCATTTGATTATTGTTTGTCACAAAACCAGAACACAGATCTTAAATAAAAGTAGTTGTTTAATGTTTGTAACATAACTGGAACACAGATCTTAAATACAAGCATTTGTTTAATGTTTGTAACATAACCAGAACACAGATCTTAAATAGAAGCATTTGTTTATTGTTTGTCACAAAACAGATCTTAAATACAAGCATTTGTTTAATGTTTGTAACAAAACCAGAACACAAATCTTAAAAAGAACTAGTTGTTTAATGTTTGTAACATAACCAGAACACAGATCTTAAATAGAAGTAGTTTTTTAATGTTTTAACATAACCAGAACACAGATTTTAAATAGAAGAACATGTTTATGGTTTTAACATAACCACAACACAGATCTTAAATAGAATTCGTTGTTTAATGTTTGTAACGTAACCAGAACACAGATCATTAATAGAATTAGTTGTTTAATGTTTTAACATAACCAGAACACTGATCTTAAACAGAATTAGTTGTTTAATGTTTGTAACATAACAAGAACACAGATCTCAAATAGAAGTAGTTGTTTAATATTTGTAACATAACCAGAACACTAATCTTTAATAGAATTAATTGTTTAATGTTTGTAACATAACCAGAACACGGATCTTAAATAGAAGTAGTTGTTTAATGTTTTAACATAACCAGAACACAGATCTTAAATAGAATTAGTTGTTTAATGTTTGTAACATAACCAGAAAACAGATCTCAAATAGAAGTAGTTGTTTAATTTTTGTAACATAACCAGAACACAGATCTTTAATAGAATTAATTGTTTAATGTTTGTAACATAACCAGAACACAGATCATTAATAGAATTGGTTGTTTAATGTTTGTAACATAACCACAACACGGATCTTAAATAGAATTAGTTGTTTATTTGTTTTAAAATAACCAGAACACAGATCCTAAATAGAAGTAGTTGTTTAATATTTGTAACATAACATGAACACGGATCTTAAGTACACGCATTTGTTTAATATTTTGTAACATAACCAGAACACGGATATTAAATAGAATTAGTTGTTTATTGTTTGTAAAATAACCTGGACACAGATCTTAAACAGAAGAACATGTTTGATGATTTAACATAACCAGAACAGAGATCTTAAATAGAATTAGTTGTTTAATCTTTGAAACATAACCAGAACACAGATTTTAATTAGAAGAACATGTTTAATGTTTGTAACATAACCAGAACACGAATCTTAAATAGAAGCAGTTGTTTAATGTTTGTAACATAACCAGAACACAGATCTCAAATAGAAGGAGTTGTTTAATATTTGTAACATAACCAGAACACAGATCTGAAATAGAAGAACATGTTTAATGTTTTAACATAACCAGAACAAGATCTTAAAAAAACATTTGTTTAATGTTTGTAACATAACATGAACACGGATCTTAAATAGACGCATTTGTTTAATATTTTGTAACATAACCAGAACACGGATATTAAAATGAAGTAGTTGTTTAATGTTTGTAATATAACCAGAACACAGACCTTCAATAGAAGTAGTTGTTTAATGTTTGTAACCTAACTAGAACACAGATCTTTGATAGAATTGGTTATTTAATGTTTGTAACATAATCTGTACACAGATCTTAAATAGAAGAACATGTTTAATGTTTTAACATAACCAGAACACAGATCTTAAATTGAATTAGTTGTTTAATTTTGTAACATAACCACAACACGGATCTTAAATAGAATTAATTGTTTAATGTTTTAACATAACCAGAACACAGATCTTAAATACAAATAGTTGTTTAATGTTTGTAATATAACCAGAATACAGATCTTAAATAGAAGCAGTTGTTTAATATTAGTAAAATAACATCAATGCAGATCTTAAATAGAAGAACATGTTTATGGTTTAAACATAACCAGAACACAGATCTTTAATAGAATTAATTGTTTAATGTTTGTAACATAACCAGAACACGGATCTTAAATAGAAGTAGTTGTAGTAATGTTTTAACATAACCAGAACTCAGATGTTAAATAGAATTAGTTGTTTAATGTTTGTAACATAACCAGAACACAGATCTTTAATAGAATTAATTGTTTAATGTTTGTAACATAACCTGAACACAGATCATTAATATAATTGGTTGTTTAATGTTTGTAACATAACCAGAACACAGATCATTAATAGAATATTTGTTTAATGTTTGTAACAAAACCTGGACACAGATCTTAAATAGAAGAACATGTTTAATGTTTTAACATAACCAGTACAAAGATCTTCAATAGAATTAGTTGTTTAATGTTTGTAACATAACCAGAACACAGATCTCAAATAGAAGTACTTGTTTAAAATTTGTAACATAACCAGAACACAGATTTTTAATAGAATTAATTGTTTAATGTTTGTATCATAACCTGTACACAGATCTTAAATAGAAGAACATGTTTAATGTTTTAACAAAATCAGAACACAGATCCTAAATAGAATTAGTTGTTTAATTTTTGTAATATAACCAGAACACAGATCCTAAATAGAATTAGTTGTTTAATTTTTGTAATATAACCAGAACACAGATCCTAAATAGAATTAGTTGTTTAATTTTTGTAATATAACCAGAACACAGATCCTAAATAGAATTAGTTGTTT
>NW_013671139.1:58420-60727 GCF_000517525.1 Limulus polyphemus
AGGTAGTTGTTTAATGTTTGTAACATAACCAGAACACAGATCTTCAATAGAAGTTCTTGTTTAATGTTTGTAACATAACTAGAACACAGATTTTAAATACAGGTAGTTGTTTAATGTTTGTAACATAACCAGAACACAGATCTTTAACCTAATTAGCTGTTTACTGTTTGTAACATAACCAGAACACAGATCTGAAAAAGAAGCATTTGTTTAATATTTGTAACATAACCAGAACACAGATCTTTAACCTAATTAGCTGTTTACTGTTTGTAACATAACCAGAACACAGATCTTAAATATATTTAGTTGTTTAATTATTGTACCATAACCAGGACACTCAAAAAAGAAGGATTTGTTTAATATTTGTAGCATAGTCAGAATACGAATCTCAAATAGAAGTAGTTATTTAATGTTTGTAACATAACCAGAACACGGATCTAGAATAGAAGAATTTGTTTAATGTTTTAACATAACCAGAACACATATCTTAAATAGAATTAGTTGTTTAATGTTTGTAACCTAACTAGAACACAAATCTTTGATAGAATTAGTTATTTAATGTTTATAACATAATCTGTACACAGATCTTAAATAGAAGAACATGTTTAATGTTTTAACATAACCAGAACACAGATCTTACAAAAACATTTGTTTAATGTTTGTAACATAACATGAACACGAATCTTAAATAGACGCATTTGTTTAATATTTTGTAACATAAACATAACACGGATATTAAAATGAAGTAGTTGTTTAATGTTTGTAATATAACCATAACACAGACCTTCAATAGAAGTAGTTGTTTGTTGTTTGTAAAATAACCTGGACACAAATCTTAAACAGAAGAACATGTTTGATGTTTTAACATAACCAGAACAGAGATCTTAAATATAATTAGTTGTTTAATCTTTGAAACATAACTAGAACACAGATCTTAATTAGAATTAGTTGTTTAATGTTTTAACATAACCAGAACACAGATCTTAAATACAAATAGTTGTTTAATGTTTGTAATATAACCAGAATACAGATCTTAAATAGAAGTAGTTGTTTAATATTTGTAAAATAACATCAACACAGATCTTAAATAGAAGAACATGTTTATGGTTTTAACATAACCAGAACACAGATCTTTAATAGAATTAATTGTTTAATGTTTGTAACATAACCAGAACACGGATCTTAAATAGAAGTAGTTGTATTAATGTTTTAACATAACCAGAACTCAGATGTTAAATAGAATTAGTTGTTTAATGTTTCTAACATAACCAGAAAACAGATCTCAAATAGAAGTAGTTGTTTAATATTTGTAACATAACCAGAACACAGATCTTTAATAGAATTAATTGTTTAATGTTTGTAACATAGTAAGAATACGAATCTTAAATAGAAGTAGTTTTTTAATGTTTGTAACATAACCAGAACACGGATCTTAAATAGAAGTAGTTGTGTAATGTTTGTAACATAACCAGAACACATATCTTAAATAGAAGTAGTTGTTTAATGTTTGTAACTTAAACAGAACATGGATCTTGATTAGAAGCATTTGTTTAATGTTTTTACATAACCAGAACACATATCTTAAATAGAATTAGTTGTTTAATGTTTGTAACATAATCAAACACAGATCTTAAATAGAAGTAGTTGTTTAATATTTGTAACATAACATGAACACGGATCTTAAATACAACATTTACTTAATATTTGTAACATAACCAAAACACCGATCTTAAATAGAATTAGTTGTTTAATGTTTGTAACATAACCAGAACAAAGATCATTAATAGAATTAGTTGTTTATTGTTTGTGAAATAACCTGGACACAGATCTTGAATAGAAGAACATGTTTAATGTTTGAAACATAACCAGAACACGAATCTTAAATAAAGTAGTTGTTTAATGTTTGTAACATAACCAGAACACAGATTTTAAATGGAAGTAGTTGTTTAATATTTGTAACATAACCAGAACACAGAACTTTAATAGAATTAATTGTTTAATGTTTGTAACATAACCAGAACACAGGTCATTAATAGAATTAGTTGTTTATTGTTTGTATCATAACCTGTACACAGATCTTAAATAGAAGGACATGCTTAATGTTTTAACAAAACCAGAACACAGATCTTAAATAGAATTAGTTGTTTAATTTTTTGTAACATAACCACAACACGGATTTTAAACAGAGTTAGTTGTTTAATGTTTTAACATAACCAGAACACAGATCCTAAATAGAATTAGTTGTTTAATTTTTGTAATATAACCAGAACACAGATCTTAAATAGAAGGACATGCTTAATGTTTTAA
>NW_013671139.1:61436-64465 GCF_000517525.1 Limulus polyphemus
CACAACACCGATTTTTAAACAGAGTTAGTTGTTTAATGTTTTTAACATAACCAGAACACAGATCCTAAATAGAATTAGTTGTTTAATTTTTGTAATATAACCAGAACACAGATGTTGAATAGAAGTAGATGGTTAATGTTTATAACATAAACAGAACACGGATCTCAAATAGAAGCATTTGTTTAATGTTTATAACATAACCAGAACACGGATCTTAAATAGAAGCATTTGTTTAATGTTTGTCACAAAACCAGAACACAGATCTTAAATAGAAGTAGTTGTTTAACGTTTGTAACATAACCAGAACACAGATCCTAAATAGAATTAGTTGTTTAATTTTTGTAACATAACCAGAACACAGATCTTCAATAGAAGTTTTTCTTTAATGTTTCTAACATAATTAGAATTTAGATCTTTGATAGAATTAGTTGTTTAATGTTTGTAACATAACCAGAACACAGATCTGAAAAAGAAGCATTTGTTTAATATTTGTAACATAACCAGAACACGGATCTTAAATAGAAGTAGTTGTGTAATGTTTGTAACATAACCAGAACACATATCTTAAATAGAATTAGTTGTTTAATGTTTGTAACATAATCAAAACACAGATCTTAAATAGAAGTAGTTGTTTAATATTTGTAACATAACATGAACTCGGATCGTAAATACAACATTTACTTATTATTTGTAACATAACCAAAACAAAGATCGTTAATAGAATTAGTTGTTTATTGTTTGTAATATAATCTGGACACAGATCTTGAATAGAAGAACATGTTTAATGTTTGAAACATAAGAAGAACATGGATCGTAAATAGAATAGTTGTTTAATATTTGTAACAACCAGAACACAGATCTTAAATAGAAGAAGTTGTTTAATGTTTGTAACATAACCAGAACACAGAACTTTAATAGAATTAATTGTTTAATGTTTGTAACATAACCAGAACACAGAACTTAAATATAACTAGTTGTTAAATGTTTGTAACATAACCAGAACACAGATCTCAAATAGAAGTAGTTGTTTAATATTTGTAACATAACCAGAACACAGAACTTTAATAGAATTAATTGTTTAATATTTGTAACATAACCAGAACACAGGTCATTAATAGAATTAGTCGTTTATTGTTTGTATCATAACCTGTACACAGATCTTACATAGAAGAACATGTTTAATGTTTTAACAAAACCAGAACACAGATCTTAAATAGAATTAGTTGTTTAATTTTTTGTAACATAACCACAACACGGATCTTAAATATAATTAGTTGTTTAATGTTTTAACAAAACCAGAACACAGATCTTAAACAGAATTAGTTGTTTAATTTTTGTAACATAACCACAACACGGATCTTAAATATAATTAGTTGTTTAATGTTTGTAAAATAACCAGAACACAAATCTGAAATTGAAGCATTTGTTTAATATTTGTAACATAACCAGAACACAGATCTTTAACATAATTAACTGTTTACTGTTTGTAACATAACCAGAACACAGATCATTACTAGAATTAGTTGGTTATTGTTTGTATAATAACGTAGAAACAGATCTTAAATAGAAGAACATGTTTAATGTTTAACATAACCAAAACACAGATCGTAAATAGATATAGTTTTTTAATGTTTGAAACATAACCAGAACACGGATCTTAATTAGAATTTTTTTTAATAATTGTAACATAACCAAAACAAATATCTAAAATTGAATTATTTGTTTAATCTTTGTAACATAACCAGAACACAGATCTGAAATAGAAGCATTTGTTTAATATTTTTAACATAACCATTACACAGATCTTTAACCTAATTAGCTGATTAACTGTTTGTAACATAACCAGAACACAGATCTTAATTATGTTTAGTTGTTTATTATTGTACCTTAACCAGGACATTCAAAAAAAGAAGGATTTGTTTAATATTTGTAGCATAGTCAGAATACGGATCTTAAATAGAAGTAGTTGTTTAATGTTTGTAACATAACCAGAACACATATCTTAAATAGAAGCAGTTGTTTAATGTTTGTAACTTAAACAGAATACGGATATTGAATAGAAGCATTTGTTTAATGTTTTAACATAAATAGAACACAGATCTTTGATAGAATTAGTTGTTTAATGTTTCAACATAACCAGAGCACAGATCCTAAACAGAAGCATTTGTTTAATGTTTGTAACATAACCAGAACACTGAACTTAAATATAAGTAGTTGTTAAATGTTTTTAACATTACAAGAATACAGATCTTTGATAGAATTAGTTGTTTAATCTTTGTAACATAACTAGAACACAGATCGTAAATAGAAGTAGTTGTTTAATATTTGTAACATAACCAGAACACAGATCTTTAATATCATTAGCTGTTTACTGTTTGTAACATAACCAGAGCACGGAATTTGAATAGAAGTAGTTGTTTAATGTTTGTAATATACCCAGAACACAGATCTTAAATAGAAGTAGTTGTTTAATGTTTGTAACTTAAACAGAACACGGATTTTGAATAGAAGCATTTGTTAAATGTTTTAACATAACCAGAACAACTAGCTTAAATAGAATTAGTTGTTTAATGATTGTAACATAATCAAAACACATATCTTAAATAGAAGTAGTTGTTTAATATTTGTAACATAACCAGAACACAGATATTTAATGTCATTAGCTGTTTACTGTTTGTAACATAACCAGAGCACGGAACCTGAATAGAAGTAGTTGTTTAATGTTTGTAATATACCCAGAACACAGATCTTAAATAGAAGTAGTTGTTTAATGTATGTAACATAAGCAAAACACAGATCTTAAAAAAGCATTTGTTTAATGTTTGTAACATAAACAGAACACAGAAGTTAAATATAAGTAGTTGTTAAATGTTTGTAACATTTTAAGAATACAGATCTTTGATAGAATTAGTTGTTTAATCTTTGTAACATAACTAGAACACAGATCGTAAATAGAAGTAGTTGTTTAATATTTGTAACATAACCAGAACACAGATATTTAATGTCATTAGCTGTTTACTGTTTGTAAC
>NW_013671139.1:64726-68154 GCF_000517525.1 Limulus polyphemus
AAGAAGGATTTGTTTAATATTTGTAGAATAGTCAGAATACGGATCTTAAATAGAAGTAGTTGTTTAATGTTTGTAACATAACCAGAACACGGATCTTAAATAGAAGTAGTTGTTTAATGTTTGTAACATAGCCAGAACACAGATCTGAAATAGAAGCATTTGTTTAATATTTTTAACATAACCAGACCGCAGATCTTTAACCTAATTAGCTGTTTACTGTTTCTAACATAACCAGAACACAGATCTTAATTATATTTAGTTGTTTATTATTGTACCCTAGCCAGGTCATTCAAAAAAGAAGGATTTGTTTAATATTTGTAGCATAGTCAGAATACGGATCTTAAATAGAAGTAGTTGTTTAATGTTTGTAACATAACCAGAACTCAGATCTTAAAAAGAAGTATTTTTTAATGTTTGTAACATAAACAGAACACATATCTTAAATAGAATTAATTGCTTAATGTTTGTAACTTAAACAGAACACGGATATTGAATAGAAGCATTTGTTTAATGTTTTAACATAAATAGAACACATGTCTTTGATAAAATTAGTTGTTTAATGTTTGTAACATAACCAGAACACAGAACTTAAATTTAAGTAGTTGTTAAATGTTTGTAACATAACTAGAATACAGATATTTGATAGAATTAGTTGTTTAATCTTTGTAACATAACTAGAACACAGATCGTAAATAGAAGTAGTTGTTTAATATTTGTAACATAACCAGAACACAGATCTTTAATATCATTAGCTGTTTACGCTTTGTAACATAACGAGACCACGGAATTTGAATAGAAGTAGTTGTTTAATGTTTGTAATATCCCCAGAACGCGGATCTTAAATAGAAGTAGTTGTTTAATGTTTGTAACCTAACCAGAACACATATCTTAAAAGAAGTAGTTGTTTAATGTTTGTAACTTAAACAGAAAACAGATATTGAATAGAAGCATTTGTTTAATGTTTTAACATAACTAGACTACAGATCTTTGATAGAATTAGTTGTTTAATGTTTGAACATAACCAGAACACAGTTTTCAATGGAACCATTTGTTTAATGTTTGTAACATAACCAGAACACAGATCTTTAATAGATTTAATTGTTTCATGTTTGTAACATAATCAGAACACAGATCTTAAATAGAATTAGTTGTTTAATTTTTGTAACATAACCACAACACGGATTTTATGTAGAATTATTGTTTAATGTTTTAACATAACCAGAACACAGATCTTAAATAGAATTAGTTGGTCAATGTTTGTACTGTAACCAGAACACAGATCTTCAATAGAAGTAGTTTTTAATATTTGCAACATATCCAGAACACAGATCTTAAATAGAAGTAGTTGTTTAATATTTGTAACATAACATGAACACAGGTCTTAAATGGATGCATTTGTTTAATGTTTATAACATAACCAGAAAACGGATCTTAAATATAAGCGTTTTTTTAAGGGGTGTCACAAAACCAGAACACAGATCTTAATTAGAAGAATTTGTTTAATGTTTCTAACATAACAGGAACACAGATTTTAAATAGAAGCATTTGTTTAATATTTGTAACATAACCAAAACAAGTATCTAAAATTGAATTAGTTGTTTAATTTTTTTAACATCACCAGAACACAGATCTTCAATAGAAGTTCTTGTTTAATGTTTGTAACATAATTAGAACATAGATCTTTGATAGAATTAGTTGTTTAATGTTTGTAACATAGCCAGAACACAGATCTGAAATAGAAGCATTTGTTTAATATTTTTAACATAACCAGACCGCAGATCTTTAACCTAATTAGCTGTTTACTGTTTCTAACATAACCAGAACACAGATCTTAATTATATTTAGTTGTTTATTATTTTACCCTAGCCAGGTCATTCAAAAAGAAGGATTTGTTTAATATTTGTAGCATAGTCAGATTACGGATCTTAAATAGAAGTAGTTGTTTAATGTTTGTAACATAACCAGAACACAGATCTTAAATAGAATTAATTGCTTAATGTTTGTAACTTAAACAGAACACGGATATTGAATAGAAGCATTTGTTTAATGTTTTAACATAAATAGAACACAGGTCTTTGATAAAATTAGTTGTTTAATGTTTGTAACATAACCAGAACACAGAACTTAAATATAAGTAGTTGTTAAATGTTTGTAACATAACTAGAATACAGATCTTTGATAGAATTAGTTGTTTAATATTTGTAACATAACTAGAACACAGATCTTTGATAGAATTAGTTGTTTAATATTTGTAACATAACTAGAACACAGATCGTAAATAGAAGTAGTTGTTTAATATTTGTAACATAACCAGAACACAGATCTTTAATATCATTAGCTGTTTACTCTTTGTAACATAACGAAAGCACGGAACATGAATAGAAGTAGTTGTTTAATGTTTGTAATATACCCAGAACGCGGATCTTAAATAGAAGTAGTTGTTTAATGTTTGTAACCTAACCAAAACACATATCTTAAATAGAAGTAGTTGTTTAATGTTTGTAACTTAAACAGAACACGGATATTGAATAGAAGCATTTGTTTAATGTTTTAACTTAACTAGACTACAGATCTTTGAGAGAAGTAGTTGTTTAATGTTTGAACATAACCAGAACACAGATCTTTAATATCATTAGCTGTTTACTGTTTATAACATAACCAAAACACAGATCTTAAATATATTTAGTTGTTTAATAATTGTAACATAACCAAGACACGTATCTTAAAAACAAGGATTTATTTAATATATGTAACATAATCAAAACACGGATCTAAAATAGAATGAGTGTTTAATGTTTGTAACATAACCAGAACACAGATATTTTAATAGAATTAGTTGTTTAATGTTGTAACATAACCTGAACACCTATCATTAATAGAATTAGTTTTTTATAATAACGTAGACACAGATCTTAAATAGAAGAACATGTCTAATGTAACACATAACCAGAACACAGATCTTAAATAGATATAGTTTTTTAATGTTTGAAACATAACCAGAACACGGATCTTAATTAGAATATTTTTTTAATAATTGTAAAATAACCAAAACAAGTATCTAAAATTGAATTAGTTGTTTAATCTTTGTAACATAACCAGAACACAGATCTTCAATAGAAGTTCTTGTTTAATGTTTGTAACATAATTAGAACACAGATCTTTGATAGAATATTTTTTTAATAATTGTAACATAACCAAAACAAGTATCTAAAATTGAATTAGTTGTTTAATCTTTGTAACATAACCAGAACACAGATCTTCAATAGAAGTCCTTGTTTAATGTTTGTAACATAATTAGAACACAGATCTTTGATAGAATTAGTTGTTTAATGTTTGTAAAATAACCAGAACACAGATCTGAAATAGAAGCATTTGTTTAATATTTTTAACATAACCATTACACAGATCTTTAACCTAATTAGTTGTTT
>NW_013671140.1:0-1832 GCF_000517525.1 Limulus polyphemus
TTTCTTAGAAGAGTAAATAAAGTCCATAATGTACTTTATTATTAGGGATCGTGTTTTACTCAAGATACTGTAAGTGGTGAAATAGTGAGAGGTGAATTTCTTAGAAGAGTAAATAATGTCCATAATGTACTCGTATATTAATAGGGTTCGTGTTTTACCTATGTTGCTGTAGGTGGTGAAATGGTGAGAACTGAATTGTCTAGAAGAGTAAATAATCTCCATCATGTACTTGAATATTATTAGATATCGTGTTTTACCCAAGTTGCTGAAGGTAGCAAAATAGTGAGAGGTAAGTTGTCTAGAAGAGTAAATAATGTTCACTAAATACTTGAATATTATTACGGATCATGTTTTACCCAAGTTGTTGTAGGTGGTGAAATAGTGAGAGGTGAATTGATTAGAAGAGTAAATAATTACAAAATGTACATGAATATTATTAGGGATCGTGTTTTACCCAAGTTGCTGTAGGTGTTGAACTTGTGAGAGGTAAATTCTCTAGAAAAGTAAATAATGTTCACAACGTACTTGAATAATATTAGGTATCGTGATTCACCCAAGTTTCTGTAGATGGTGTAATGGTCAGAGGTGAATTGTTTAGAAGAATAAAGAAGAATAATGTAATTGCATATTATTAGGGATCATGTTTTGCCTAAGTTTCTGTAGGTGGTGAAATTGTGAGAGGTGAATTGTTTAGAAGAGTAAATAATTACAATAATGTACTTAAATATTATTAGTGATCATGTTTTATCCATGTTGCTGAAGGTGGTAAAATGGTGAGAGGTGGATTCTCTACACGAGTAAATAATGTCCATAATGTATATGAATATTATTAGGGATCGTGTTTTACCCAAGTTGCTGTAGGTCGTGAAATAGTGAGAGGTGAATTGTTTAAAAGCGTAAATAAAGTCCATAATGTACTTGAATATTATTAGGGATCGTGTTTTACCCAAGTTGCTGTAGGTTGTGAAATGATGAGAGGTGAATTGATTAGAAGAGTAAATAATTACAATATTGTACTTGAATATTATTAGGGATCGTGTTTTACACAAGTTACTGTAAGTGGTGAAATGGTGAGAGGTGAATTGATTAGAAGAGTAAATAAAGTCCATAATGTCCTTGAATATTATTAGGGATCGTGTTCTACCCAAGTTGCTGTAGGTGGTGAAATGGTGAAAGGTGAATTTTTTAGAAGAGTACATAATGTCCATAATGTACTTGAATGATATTAGGGATCTTGGTTTACCCAAATTACTGTAAGTGGTGAAATAGTGAGACGTGAATTGTTTGAAGAGTAATTAATTACAATAATGTACATGAATATTATTAGGGATCATGTTTTACCCATGTTACTGTAGGTGGTGAAATCGTGAGAGGTAATTTTTTCTAGAAGAGTAAATAATGTTCACAATGTACTTGAATACTATTGGGGATCGTGTTTTACTCATATTTCTCTAGGTTGTAAAATGGTGAGAGGTGAATTTTTGAAAACAGTAAATAATGTCCACAATGTACTCGAATATTATTAGGGATCGTTTTTTACCTATGTTGCTGTAGGTGGTGAAATGGTGAGAGGTGAATTGTTTACAAGAATAAATAATGTCCATAATGTACTCGAATATTATTGGGGCTCGTTTTTTACCCAAGTTACTGTAAGTGGTGAAATGGTAAGAGGTGAATTGTTTAGAAGAGTAAATAATTACAATAATGTACTTGAATATTATTAGGGATAGTGCCTTTACCACGTTAGTTAACTTCCCGTAAATTCGTTCAGACGAAACTTTAGCGACACAAGTCCTTACTTAATAAAACTGGTTTATTCTTTCCGAATACAA
>NW_013671140.1:2424-4026 GCF_000517525.1 Limulus polyphemus
GTTCTAGAAAATAGGTGGCGCCACACCAGTCACGTGACCTCGATGACGCAACACTGTCCTCTCCTTAGTATTGTTTGTCCCGAACAATAATCACATACAATAAACCAATAACAATTAACAACAACTTAATCAACTGTACAGAATTACAATCACAAAATTACAATTCAACAAAGACTCTTAATTTTACGGACGTATCTTCTTCCGTACTGGTCTCCGACTCGTTGGCTTCTGCTTCTCGTGGGGTTCATCTACTTCATCAGGAAATGTCCTATCATCGGTAACAGTCACATCAGTGGTAATAACTTCATCAAGAGCTTCACCGTTTCCCTTCTCAAAACTGAGTAGAGTTTCTTCTTCGACTGTGGCTTCTTCAGGTGGCAGTCTTCAGCAGTGTCATTTGTTCCTTTGTTCAGTTCATCCCAACTGAAACGTCTTGGACCATGATAACGACAAAGCCTGTTGGCATGCACCACTTTTGGCTTACCTCGCCGGCTACATTTTATTCGGAAAGTCACGTCTGAGAGACGATCCACTATGTCATATGAGCCTTCCCATGGAGAAGACAACTTATGAGACTTCCCTTTGGTCTTCCTGGGATTATACAACCATACCTTATCTCCTGGTACAAAGCTGACTTCAGTAGATCTCTTATTAACTTCATCGAATCAGCAGACGTTTTCATGTTTGTACGCACTTGATGGTGAATATCATCCATCCTTTCCAATAACACTTTCACAAACTCTGACAATTTAGCAGGCAACTATTCATCATTTGGGCATCCCTTATGCTTGGGTCCCCTTTTAGCACTACACGTACTGCATGTCCTGCACCATTCTTCTACATCTCGCCTCATACCTATCCAGTAAAATCGTTGTCGTATGTGACTCAATGTCTTTTTAATTCCGAGATGTCCTTCTATTAAATTATCATAAGATCGACGCAGTACAACTTCCCGTATCTTCCTCGGTATAACTGTTTGCCAAGTCGTCTCTTTCCCATCTGTAGTTTCCCATCTCCGGACAAGAATACCATTTTCAAGCTTCAACTGGTCCCATTGTGCCCAATAGTGCTTTGTCACGGGGCTTAGACTAGACACCTTCTCCAAAGTAGGGCGCACAACACTCGCTTTTAGGAAATCAACCATTGGCTTCAAATCTTGATCTTTCTCCTGTTCTGCCTTGATATCGATACCTGGTTCCACTTCATCATCATCAACTTCTTCAGTCACTTTGACTTCAGCCCGATGGCACCCAATCAGCTCAACCTCTCTTTTAACAGTTACCGAAACTTGGCCTTTGTTATTCCCAAACGTCATTTTATCAAAATCAATTACAAACTTCCTTGGTAGTAGATAGTCCATTCCTAATGTGCATTCGTCTTCAATGTCAGCCAGTATACTTTCTGTCTGTCCTTTATGCCATGAGCTCAATAGTTACTCACACTGGTCCCCACTACCTTGTAGAATGTCCTGTCACACCATTAAAGCTTCTGTATGGCTTCTGGTACTCCTTCATGATCTAACACCTTGATGCTCACAAGGGTTTTGCTGAGATGCAGAGTCTATGACAAAGTTGCACCTTTTGGCCAACTAGCTGTCCTGTC
>NW_013671140.1:4144-7951 GCF_000517525.1 Limulus polyphemus
ATCATGTGCCAGCACGGTCTCTAGTCCTAAACCTAGCCCTATAAACTTCTGACTGGTTTTGGGTTCCGTACCTTAGTTCCAGAGCCTCTACCCGTGCTCTATAGTTGTGTCTGTCGGCTGCTGTCAACTGTCCAAGTATTTCCAGTGGTTGTCCCTTCAAGCTCGTTGCCAGATATACTGCTTTCTGCTCCTATGTCCATCCATTCATCTCTGCCAGTAGCCCAAATTGTGCTCTATATGCTTCCCACGGTGCCTTCCCATCGAATTCCTGTGGCTTCCTTCGCACTGGATCACTCCTAGTACTAACATTCATATCTGGGATGTGACTTCTAACGGGACTGAATATGTTTGCATTAGGTTTTAGCTGCGGGCTCTGTAAGGGGCTTGCCATTGTCTGGGGCCGATTAAGTCGATGGTCAATGTATCCTCCTTGTGTAACACACAACAAATCGTTCTTTAACGTATCTAATTCGCTTTTAAATTTACCGACGTTTTCCATTTGTACTTCTTGTTTCCTTTCTTGTTCCAGTTGCCACTGCTGTAGTCTCTCTTCTTGTTTCTTTTCTCGTTCTTCTTGTTTATTTTCTTTCTCCTCTAACAACTGCTGTAATTTCTCTTCTTGTTTAATTTCTTTCTCCTCTAACAACTGCTGTAATCTCTCTTCTTGTTTCTTTTCTTTTTCCTCCAACAACTACTGTAATCTCTCTTGTTTATTTTGCTGTTCGAGCTGCCATTGTTTTAGGTTTTCTTGCCACTGCTGTAATCTTTCTTCTTGTTTCTTTTCTCGTTCTTCTTGTGTCTTTTCTTTTTCCTCCAACAACTGCTGTAATCTCTCTTGTTTATTTTGCTGTTCGAGCTGCCACTGTTGCAGGTTTTCTTGCAACTGCTGTTGTCTCTCTTCTTGTTTCTTTTCTTTTTTCTCTAACAAGTGTTGTAATTTTCTTCTTGTTTCTTTTCTCGTTCTTCTTGTTTCTTTTGCTGTTCTTGTATTGCAGCCATCAAGTCTGCTATGCTGTAGTTTGATTTGCCGCTTCTCCTTTCCATTTTTTTTATCCCACTCTCTGACACCAATTTGTTACGTCTCCGTTTGTTAATTAACTTTCCGTAACTTCGTTTCCGACGAAACTTTAGCGACACAAGTCCTTACTTAATAAAACTGGTTTATTCTTTCTGAATATAACTTTACGATACACTTAATTTCAATATTCGCGCTAAAACAAACACTATAACGAACGAACGTTAACTTCAACAATACCCTGTGACTGCAGTTCAATTACTCACTATCTACTCACACACATTACATTATCTCGTCACGCTTTGACTAGTTGTCTTTGTAAGGTCATAGAAAGGATGGTTAATGCTCGTCTTGTTTGGTTCCTGGAATCGAACATGCTCCTCTCGCCCACCCAGTGTGGGTTCCGTCGACAGCACTCCACCATGGACTATCTGACTCGACTTGAAACGTCGATCAGGGAAGCCTTTCTCAAGAGAGAAGATCTTGTTTCTGTGCTCCTTGATCTCGAGAAGGTTTATGACACTACGTAGAGGTATGTCATTTTGCAGGTCTTCCACTCAATTTGGTTGCATGGCCATTTACCCATTTTTATTCAGAACAATAAATGGAAAGGCGATTCCAACTCAGTGTTTGTTCAACTCTTTCCCGTTCCTTTCCATAGAAACTCGGAGTCCCTCAGAGCTATGCCTTGAGTGTCACACTTTTTAGTGTTAAAATTAATGCTATCACTACTCACCTTCCTCATACTGTTGCAAATGGACTCTATGTCGATCACTTCCACATCTCGTGGCAGTCGTCGAACATGAGGTTTATTGAGCTTCAGACTGCTCTCAATCGCTTGTTGAGGTGGACCACTGGAAACTGTTTTACATTTTGTTTTTCCAAAACCGTTTATATACATTTTTGCCGCCAATGAGGTTTCCATCCCAATACCGAGCTCTTTCTCGGCGATCTTGTTATTCGTGTGGTCCCTGAGGCAAAGTTCTTGGTCTTAACTTTGACCATAAGCTTACCTTCATTCCACAGATCAAGCAGCTACATGTCAAGTGTTCAAGGGCTTTGAACATCCTCCATGTCCTCTCTTCCACCTCTTGGGGAGCGGATCGATGTTCTATGCTCACGATCTATTGTGCCATGATTCGATTCAAACTGGACAACTTGTCTTTGGTCTATGGTTCTGCCAGGTCCTCGACCTTGAAAATGCTGGACTGCATTCACCATCCGGGGTTTAGGCTCTGCACCAGGGCTTTTCACACTTCTACAGTCCAGAGTTTGTACACTGAGTCCTTCGAACCTCCTCTTTACCTCCATCGTTTGCAACTTTCTCTACAATATGCTACCAAGCTTCAATCCTTACCATGGCATCCCACCTGGGATTGTGTCTTTCTTCCATGGTGGGACATGCTCTTTCAGAACAAATGGTCTACAATGCCTCTCTTTGGCCTTCGTATCCAGGCACAACTGGGTCATTTTTCTCTATCTTCCGTTTCCATCTAGTTTTTCTGGATACCTGGCCATGTTAGTATTCACGGGAACGAGCTCGCTGGCACTCCAGCTAAATCCATCTGCTCTGGTGCCGTCACCACCATGCCTGTCCCATACATGGACTACGCTCCTGTCTTCAAAGCATGACTCGTGCCAGTTGGCAGTCGACTTTCCAGATCAAACTTTCTGTTGCTCTTTGGCCATCTTGCTTCCCTAAGGATCGAAAGGAGGAAGTACTCCTGGCAAAGCTTCACATTGGTCACAGTTTTTTTCTTTTATCTGGTATTGACTGATTTTACCGGTTGGTTGGCGCAGATAGCCTAGTTGCTTTGCGCCATAAAACACCAAACAACCAACTAATCAACCAGAAGACGTGGATATTATTTTTTTTTTGTCAGTTGGTGGTGTGAGAACTGGAAGTTCTTCATAGTGAGGAACTAACTGAAAAGCTGAATCCACATCTGGATACTGAACTTTGTGCCTATTCTTTGCTAAGATTCCAGTTATAAAGGATTGATAGAAATAGCAGTCATTTACATGGTTCTTGGGTTCAGGCCAAATTATAAGTACTGCAAATGGCATTCTCTCACTTTTACCATTCAACCATTCCCTCAAACTTACTGCACAAGAATTGCAGCAAATTTGTGGTGCCCAACTCTTACTTTGATCTCCAAGATGACAAACAAAGTAGTAGAAGTAAGCAGTCTTGAAAACATGTGTAATATTTCTGCGTTGCGAGCTTGGTGTAAAAATACCACAAACACAACAGAATGAATCGGGGTGACTTAAGCAACCTCTTGAATAATTCATACCAATCTTATTAAATCTTAAAAAGGATAAATAAAATTAGCATATGGTATTCTAAAATATATTTATGAATAAGACAACTTATAACATTGTATACTATCATATCATGCCATGAAGCACCAACTTATACCCATTACTCATGTTCCATATTGCCTCATTACCCATTTTATATTGAAAGTCTAAACCTTATATGCAAAAATGAGGTTTAATTCTGTAAATATCAATTCAATAAAAATAGTGATTTTAAAGAAAATATGAATAAGGCATGACGATCACTACCCCTACCCGCATATGTTCCACCATCCTTTATACTGAAAGAACTGGACCCACTGTACAAAAGATAAGTTCACTTTCGTAATCAGCACCCTCAAATTAGTAAAGAATAATACTTGTTTAGTAAGATACAAAAATGTTATTGACCAATGTTATTTAGCTTGAATCGTTATCGTTTGTTGTTGATATTTAGATGTAGATTTGATTGTAAATACATTAATGAAAAA
>NW_013671140.1:8000-10175 GCF_000517525.1 Limulus polyphemus
TAGGTTTGTTTTAAAATCAATAAATAAAAAAAAAAAATAATGCATAGTAAGGTGCAGAAGGTTTATTCGAGAGTGTATGATGTTTGCTTCTAAAACACAATAACAGTAAGTATTTATCAATGCTAGCCCCCTCGGTTGAAGTATAGTAATATTTGATGTTAAATTATTACGATTCATGTGCCGTTCTGAGCTCCTTGCCATTTTTTATTATATACCAGTATGATCTTTAGACAGATTTTTTAAATCTCTTTATAGAGAACTATTTGTTTTATAAGAAGCTGTCAATTCATTGCACGTTTGTAAAGTTTTAGAAAAATTCAAGTTTAATTTTATTATAATTATAAACATTTTTTTTTGTAACCAGACAAATTTATAATCCTTCCTTTGAGTCATTGGTAATCATGTGAAGTTTTAGTGCAAGTTATGTCATAGACAATCATCAATTTAAAAAATATTCTAACTTATACGTAATATCAGCTAATACTTCTTTCCATGTACATTTCTATGTACATGTACATGTACATGCACTTTTTGTACATTTAGTACAATCCAAAACCACTTTCTGTACTTAACCAATGATTTGAGTTCGAAGTCCGGCATTATATGTGTTGCGAAATAGCTTCCTACCGGGGAAGCGCACAGATACATTATAAAGTAAAAATGTTTAGTGTGCTTAATCACTAGACCATAACACTACTATTCATTCTTTTTTATGAGATACAGAAAACAAAATACAAAACAACCTTCTATACTTTACAATGTTGATTTTATTTCGAATTCTAAATAGTTTCTCACCGGAAAAACACATCATTATATTGTAGTGTAAACAATATATCTTGTATATAATAATTAGTCCATAACAATACTTTAAATACTTCTGTATCAGATGCGTTTACTAAAATCCAAAACGTCTTCCTGTACTTCACCACGTTGGCTTTTTTTGGAGTTCCGGCGTTAAGACAATCGCACGTAACTTGTTACACGATTAACCTAAGAAATTACTTTTCCGTATTAACTGTCAGACGTAAAACTATCTTTCGTTCAGTAAATGAAAACTTACAAATCTTTAGAAATGATCTATTTCAAACATCTTTATATCTAATGTAATATGTCCGTCGAAAGTTTAAAATATTATTATAACCAACCAATACTTAACAATGGCATATTAGTAGTCACACAAAGTTTAAATATATTGTTTTATTTTATAAAATAGACATGAGACTAGCATTAAAACAATATTAAAATGACTCCTAACAATTTCTGAGAGTTATCAAATTTCAGACGCATCACTGCTATTCATTATATAATTGTATACTCTTTTATCATGTTTCTATTATTTGCTGACAATCTATTCAGCTGTATAGTGTTATTGTAAGTAAATGTAAACAGATTCACTAGACAAATCCTGTATACATTGAAGAAGATTAGATTACGGTTATAAAAGCTAAAACGTCAACGCTTTCCTACATATATATATATATCATATAGAGAAGTGACCGTTCCTACTGGGGAAAAGGACGGTGAATGTCTGACGGAATGTTCGAACGTCTAATGCGTAAACTGCCTTCACAGCCTCCTCCAGTAAACTCTAGACAACTATAGGTAGGAGGAACATCACATCAAACAAAATGTCTTGAACATACAAGAATCCCGTTTTTACCAAACACTTCACTACTCAGTTTACGAGGACACATATATCAAAATGTCATCATTAAGAAAACTTGGCTAACCAATGGTTTTATGATCATGATTGAGAAATTTCAGGTGGCGCTGCTATTCTTGAAAATATGTCTTACCAACTTTGTGAAATTCTCAGTCTAGTTCGTAGTCATTACGAGAATCAAACTGTAAGCTTAAAGGAAGCTTAATTTACCTTCCCGTTAGAAATAAATCGAATGAAAAGTTGCATTATGTGGTTGTTTTAAAAGAATGGGTCCAAATTATCAGACCATTACTGAAAATGTACAATATAATTTGATATATACTTATGTTACGTCTCCGTTTGTTAATTGATTTTTCGTAACTTCGTTCCGACGAAACTTTAACGACACAAGTCTTTACTTAATAAAACTGGTTTATTCTTTCAGAATATAACTTTACGATACACTTAATTTCAATATTCGCGCTTAAACAAACGCTATAACGAACGAACGTTAACTTCAACAATACCCTGTG
>NW_013671140.1:10888-17611 GCF_000517525.1 Limulus polyphemus
ATAAATGCAGAAATAGTACATGCTTTTAAATTGTTCGTGAGCTCAGAATTTTATCGTAGAATACGTGAAATTGAATACAATTTACTCATTATTCATCTAACTAATACAACGTAAGCCTTATTCTCCATACATAATATTACTAAAGAGCGGTAAACTAGATGATAAGAAGAATGTTCGGTACCACACTCCAGAGATTCGGAAGGACTGAATATTCAAGACAAGGTTTATTATGTTAAACACGTGAATAAAGTAGGAATTCCACCTCAACATATCTTGTGTTGAAAGATCGATAACTTCTTGTTCTGTTGTATAGAAACGTGAAACTATAAGGCCAAGACAGACTTTCCCCAGTCCCGGACATTTTTTTGAAAATTGTCATCCTGCCGTGAACTGTTGTCAAAATGTATAGCGAAGTAGTTCCTGACATACCATATTTTATTTCATGAACTGACGGGAAATATAAAATAAATTTGCATTTTCATTGTGGAGAGATCGTGAATTATTAAAGGAAAAAGATGTCAAACGGGAATACAGAAATTATAAATTTTAGTTTGGTTTAAACTTTAACGGATGGGAGAGCCTACATAGACCAACAGGTTTCTTGTTGTCCCTAAACGATGTTATGCTACACTAGCGAATTATAACCTTATTATAAATCTTCCTCAGTGTCTGAGAAGAATGCTAACGAGTTCGCTCCTGATATCTGAGTGGAATATCAAAAGAAGTTTCGTTGCCAAATCTCTTTAATTAAGCAACTAGTTAGAAGTACCATTCTAACAATGCTTTTTCTAAGTTCTTTGCCGGAGACGTGCACAAGGTTTCCTGGTTGTGTAATAATGCAATAAGTTCACCCTGAATAGTGATAGTCATATTATTATGCTAGATTTAAAATCGCGCCTAAAATGACACTGTTGAAATCCCTTGTTTCATATTGTTGTTTGTTTACCTAGAAAACTCCATTTTAATTAACTTACAAGAAAGAAGCTTGTTTCTTCTAAGACATTTAATAAAAATGATAAAATAGTTACCCATTCAAAGAGTAAAACTAAACTTATTTGTTAATCAGCCATTTAAAACAAAATAGATCATGTTATATTTTAATATTGTATACACACAGGTCACGCTAATCTCCAATGATGTCCCTACATTACTCATGTCACATTAATCGGACGATGGTAGCTTTCACACAAGTCACAAAAGTTATGATGGTCTAACACAGGTCACGCTAATCTCCAATGATGTCCCTACATTACTCATGTCACATTAATCGGACGATGGTAGTTTTCACACAAGTCACAAAAGTTATGATGGTCTAACACAGGTCATGCTAATCGATCAATGATGTCTCTAGACAGGTCATGCAACTGGACGATGATACTCCACATATAGGTCACGCTAATTGGATGATGGTAGTCGTCAAATAGGTCACGATAATCGGTCGGTGGTACTCGCTATATAGGTCACGATAATCGGTCGGTGGTACTCGCTATATAGGTCACGATAATCGGTCGGTGGTACTCGCTATATAGGTCACGATAATCGTTCTATTTTACTCGTCATATAAGTTTTGCTAATCGGGTGATTTTTTTCTTCATATAGATCACAATATCAGGACGATTGTAGTCGTCATACAGTTTACGTTATGCAGTTAATTATTGGGTATTCAGCAGCCAAGACCTATAATACAATTGACACAGGTCTTTGTATTCATCGCTTTTCAATCAGTCTTGTTCTTTCACTACTGGTAAAAAATGTTACTGTTAAAAAGACCATCATCTTTAACAGTTCAGTGTTAAATAGTACTGTCGCTTATGTGGTCGTTTGTTAATTTCTGGTATAAATTATTTCCGAGAAACTTCAGCAATACAGGTCGTTTCTTAATCAAAACTAGTTTATTCTTTCTCAATACAACTTTGCAATACACAGAATTTCCACAATCACTTTAACTTAAACACATGCTATAATTCACAACGATTCACGCACTTTACTTCTGGTTACAACCGCTCGTTTAACTCAATTATCTGTTTCTATATCTGTTTATCTGGAATTATTTGCCGGGCTTATATACCAAAAAGAAGGGTGCCTGAAAAAGACTCAAGTTGCCAGGAACAGTCATGATCCTTCTAGAAACTCCAGCTTGCATGCTTCCAGTGTTGTGTGACTTCTGCTGTCGTAACACTGCCTTTTCCTTAGTATTGTTGGTCCCAAACAATAGCCACTTACATTAAACGATTAGATAGTTAAAAATAACTTAATTGAATGTACAGAATTTACAAACACAAAATTAAAATTCAACAAAGTCTCTAAATTTTACGGGACGTATCTTCTTCCATACTGGTCTCTGTCTCATTGACATCTGCTTCACTTGGGTTCAACTCCTCCATCAGGAAATGTCCTATTATCAGTAACAGTCACATCAGTGGTAGTAACTTCATTAAGGGCTTCACTGTTTCCCTTCTCAAAACCGGGTAGAGTTTCATCTTCAATAGTGGCTTTTTCAGGTGACACCTCTTCAGCATCGTCATTTGTTCCATTATTCATTTCATTTCAACTGAAATGTCCTGGACCGTGATAATGCCAAAGCCTTTTGGCATGCACCACCTTTGGTCTTCCTGGGATTATTCAACCACACCTTGTCTCCTGGTACAAAGCTGACTTCAGTAGATCTCTTATTATAACATAGCTTCATGGAATCAGCAGACGTTTTCAAGTTTGAACACACTTGATGGTGAATATCATCCATCCTTTCTGATAACACTTTCACGAACTCTGGCACATTTTCAGGCAACTCTTCGAAAGGTGAGCATTCTGTTATCAAATCCACTGGTAACTGAAATTCCCGACCAAACTTCAGCTGTGGTTTCATGCTCTACTGTTCTATAAGCCATCAACACTGGAGAGAGTAAGAAATCCCAACCATCTTGGTGGCTACCACAAAACTTTGCCAATTCCTGTCCCAGTGTCCAAATGTACTTTTATACCATCCCATCAGACCGTGGATGAAGTGACGTTGTCCTGGTCTTTTGTATGCCAAAAAACTTGAAGCGTTCGTGGAACACAGCTGATTTAAAGTTATGGCCTTGATCCGACTGTAGTTCGGATGGCATACCAAATCTGAAGAAGAAGTCACTAATAGCATATGCCTCAGGCCACTTTGTGAAATAATCTATCACCACACAAATGTACCTGTTTCCAGCAAGAGTTTGGGGCAAAGGACCAGCAATGTCAACGTCTACTGTTTCCATTGTTGTGCCAACTTGATATAACTTCATTGGAGCACGTCCCTTATGCTTGGATCCCCTTTTAGCACAACATGTACTGCAGGTCCTGCACCATTTTTCCACATCTTGCCTCATACCTATCCAGTAAAATCTGTGTCGTAGGTGACTCAATGTCTTCTTAACTCCGAGATGCCCTCCTGTTAAACTATCATGAAATTGACGCAGCACAACTTCCCGTAACTTTCTCTGTATCACTGTTTGCCAGGTCATCACTTTCCCATCTGCAGTTTCCCATCTCCAGACAAGAATACCATCTTCAACCTTCAAATGGTCACATTGTCCCTAATAGTTCTTTGTCACAGGGCTTAAGCTAGACACATTCTCCCGAGCAGGGCTTTTAGAAAATCAGTTATTGGCTTCAAATCTTGGTCTTTCTCCTGCTCTGCTTTAATATCTATATTTGGTTCCACTTCACCATTATCAACTTCAGTCACTTTGATTTCAGCTTTATGACACCTGGTTAGCTCAACCTCTCTTTTGCATCAATGTCTGCAATCATTTTTGCAGGGTCTTCGGCTCAGTCCATCGGCATTCCCATGAGATTTTTCTTCTTTGTATTCAATATCATAATTATACTGGTCTATCTTTTTGATCCAACGTGCCAGTTATCCATCTAGGTGTCTTAATGATTTTAACCAGCGTAACGCAGCATGGTCTATCCTGATGGTAAACCTAGCCCCATAGAGGAAAAGGATGGAAATATGTCAGACTCTTTACTATAGCAAGGAGTTCCCTCCATGTTACACAGTAGATCCTCTCTGGTCTACTCAGGACTCTACTGAAGTAGGCCGCCACTTGTTCGTTTTCGCTCACATTCTGAGACAACACTCCTCCAATTCCGACATTTCTAGCATCACAATCGAGTAGGTACTGGAGTGAGGGATCTGGAAGCATTAAAAGTGGAGCTGAGACCAATTTTTCTTTCAATGTCTTGAAAGCATGCTGACAAGAAACTGTCGATTCAAACTTCTGGCCTTTTTTGTTCAAATCATGTAGTGAAGCAGCTATAGCTGCAAAGTCCTCCACAAACGTCCGGTAATAGGTACAGAGTCCCAAGAAATTTCTTAACTCTCCCACATTGTCTGGTGTTGGCCAATCACGCACTGCTTTCACCTTGTCAGCATCAATTCGCACACCATGCTCACTTACAATGTGACCCAAATAAAGCACCTCTTTCTGGAACAAGTGGCATTTCTTGGGATGGAGTTTGAGGTTTGCTGCATTCAAACGCTTGAATACTTCCTCCAGGTCGGACATTTCCTCACAAACGTTGTTGCAAACACGATGACATCATCTAGGTACACTAGGGCTATCATCCATTGTAGGCCTTCCAGTACTCTATCCATCAGCCTCTCAAATGTTGCTGGAGCATTGTTAGGCCCGAATGGCATCACACAGTATTGTCAGAGACTCTGGCCATAACTAAATACAGTCTTAAGTTTATCTGCTTCAGCCATTTGCACTTGATGGAAACCAGATTTTAAGTCTAGAGTTGAAAATTATTTGGCTCCACTTAGGGCATCAAGAGTAGCATCAATTCTTGGCAGTGGATATGATTCCTTTTCGGTTATCCTGTTAAGACCACACAGCAATGTTGGGTCCCATCCTTCTTCGGGACTAGCATGACGGTAGCTGACCAGCGACTATCTGATCTCTCGACTATCCCTTCCTTAATTAGGTCATCCATGACATTCTCCATCTCTTGTTGCTTTGCTGGAGCTATTCTCCTTGGAGGGATCTTTATTGGACGGTAATTACCTGTGTTTATTATGTGCTCCACAAGGTCTGTGCAGCCGAGGTCATGATCTCCTTTTAAAAAGACGTCTGCATAATTCGCCAAAAGTTCCCTAACCTGAAAAGTCTGTGATGATGACAAATGGACTATGCTCTTTTCATAGAGGTCAGTTAAATGATCTTGGAGAGGATGTTCTTTCTTTCTTGCCTTTCTTTGTATTTCTTGCCTTAACATTGACTAGCTCTATCTCCTGGCACACACCTAACAACACCCCTTCCTTAAGTGTCTGTTCACATTTAGAGAAATTAGCCACTGTTATGGATATTACTTGATGACCTGCCACTAGTGACTTTCCAATCTTCACGCCTGCTGGCCTGGATGTGTCTTCCACTGCTTCCACAAGCATTGGGCTTCCTTGGGGGATGTTCTTTTATTCTACCCCAAATTATCTTCTCTGACATAGGGGTATTGTAGTTGACTTAAGTGCTGTGACATGCAAATCAAAATTTACCGGAATTTGGCCTTTGTTGTTCCCAAACGAAATTTTATCGAAGTTAACTACACACTTTCTCGGTAGTAAGTAGTCCAACCCTAATATGCATTTGTCTTCTATGTCAGCCAAGTATACTTTGTGTCTGTCCTTTATACCCATGAGCTCAATAGTTATCCACACTGGTCCCCAAAACCTTGCATAATGTTCTGTCACACCACAGAGCTTCTGTATGGCTTCTGGTACTCCTTTGTTATCCAGCAGCTTGATACTCACAAGGGTTTGCTGAGATGCAAAATATATGAGAAAGTTGCACTTTTGACCACCCAGCTTTCCTGTCACGTAGACACTATGAGCACTTGCCATTTTACACTTAGCTGTTGAAACTTTCACAATGGGGTTGGCGGGCGTCCCTCAACACCAACCACAACTGGTTTCCCTGAGGCTGACTTATTGGTAGTATTCTTCTTACACTGGCTCTCCATATGTCCTTGCTCTCCACAGTTCCAACAACCTTTCTGGGTAGATGCCTTTCCTGCGGTGGCATCTTCCCTGTGTTGAAGTTGCCGGCATTGAGCTCTCTTGTGTCCTGGTTTGTTACAGGGACAGCAAAGTCCCTCAAACTTCCCTAAAATCTGTCCTTTTTTTGGCCTTGAATCCAGATGACTGTACCAACCTCGGTACCTTTGTGCTGAACTTAACGTAGTATTCGAATTCAAGAGCTCTGGCCATTGCATTCTGCATAGTAGAGGGGTGAGCTTGCTTTACTTGTATCTTCAGTTGTGGACTGTCCAAGGCGTCTGTAAACTGATCCCCCAGCAACTGCTTGAGGACATCGGGTGGTGCAGTTAGGTAGGCCTTGTGTGCCATACTTTCCAAATCCTGTGCCAGCTCTTGCAGACTCTCCCCTTTAGCACGGACTCTAGTCCTAATCCTAGCCCTGTAGACTTTGCTTCCTGTTGTCTGGGGCTGATTAGGCCAATGGCTAATATATCCTCCATGTGTAAAAGACAGTAAATCGTCCTTTAATGTATTTAATTCACTTTGAATTAAATACATTAAAGTATTGTCTCATACCTATCCAGTAAAATCTGTGTCGTAGGTGACTCAATGTTTTCTTAACTCCGTAGATGTCCTCCTGTTACAGTATCATGGGATTGATTGCAGTCACATCCTACTATTACTTCGTCGTTACTTACGTTCACGTACGGTTCTAC
>NW_013671140.1:17708-19732 GCF_000517525.1 Limulus polyphemus
GATATCTGTATTTGGTTCCACTTCATCATCATCAACTATTTCAGTCGGCTTGACTTCAGCTTGATGGCACCTAATTAGTTCAACCTCTCTTTTAACAGTTACTGGAACTTGGCATTTGTTGTTCCCAAACGTCATTTTATCAAAGTCAATTACAAACTTCCTTGGTAGTAGATTGTCCAACCCTAATATTCATTGGTCTTCAATGTCAGCCAAGTATACTTTGTGTCTGTCCTTTATGCCCATGAGCTCAATAGTTACCCACACTGGTCCCCACAGCCTTGCATAATGTCCTGTCACACCATAGAGCTTTCCTCCACCTCAGGGTACTCAAAGACTTCTGCTACTTTCGCCACCCTTAGTCTTCAAACCCTCCCGTCACTTGCCAACCCCCCAAAAACAATGCCAGTCTACACTCAATATTTCTCAGGAACGTTCACTTATCCTTTACACTAGAGGAAATTCACCAAGCCCTGGAAATTACAACCAACTCTACGATCCACGCAGCCCACCATATCCAGTTAAAGAAAACAGGTTCACCCTCCACGTTCATGAAAGTTGTCACAACTTCTAAAACAATAGCATATTTCATCCTCACCCACGGTTGCTACCTTGATTATCATCACTTTAAGGCAGAAAAACCTTACCGTAAACTTCACCCAACCCATACCTTTCCTACCCCCCCAAGCCCATGTTTCTCAACACCCTAAAGAAAACCACTGCCAGCCAGTACTGTACCACCCATCCTATTACAATAGACCAAGCTATTCAAACTTCACCCACCCCTGAATCTCAAGACATGTCAACCCAAACCACCACTACTAGGAGGAAAAAAGGCACCCAGACCCAGCTGCAAGTCTTCACAGTTACCAACGACGCCAATCAAAATACCAGTAACTCGCCTCCCAGCTCCAAGCCACTTTCCTCATCATCATCGTAAATCTCGCAGAACGCCTTAGTAACTGACACCTTCCCGATCTCTACCTACCTGACGAACCTGTCTGTGTCTTCCGCCCACTCACCAACGACACTGACACCGAGGACCCCACGTCTTTACCACCTGCCTGGAACCGGAAACTGTTCCACAATAAAACCATGGCGAACATCAGGAGACTCCACAACTCATTCAAAAGCTAATCAACCCCCAGCACCGGATTTCACTTTGCCTGCCCCACTTACTTCTTCTCGCTAACCAGGCACTGGTAAAGAATTGGTCGTTACCAGTGAAATTGGGTTTTCTCAGGTTACTCCCGTTTCACCCCACATTAAATTCTCAGAATAGCATACCTTTACGAAATATGTCATCACACTCGCGGTTGCAGTCCACATATAATAATATACATTTATCAGACCTTTAATAGACTATGGCTCAAATGTGACATGTAACATGAATCACAACCAACGTATGATACTTCAAAAACTTCAAAACCCGAGTAATACGTCTTGCCCACCGCCTCCCACACTACTCACCAGTATGCTATGTAGAAAAATAAGCTTCACTACATACAGTACATGAACGTATATGTAAACTTGCTACTAAATCTTACAAAAAAAAACACCTACCGGAATTCACTCACAGCCGAATTTTACTAAATTGCCGCTACCCCAAACCTTGGTGCAAATATCTAACCCTATGCAACATGATACACAACACCCCCATGATCTGTAAAAGTAAGAAGAAGATTATATCATATTTTATGTATAACTATTTCACTTTTGAGTCTTCATCTTTTCAATAACTGTTCACTCAGGCACTAGCGGGCTTTCTTTCGGTCCCGACTGTTGAAGGTGGGTTTTCTCTGGGCACTCCCCACCCCCACCAAACTCTTAGACATTGGATCTATAGATACCAGCCGTGGCACTTGGGTCCATTGATTCCCGCCACGCCCTGTAAAGACCCTTTGCTTCAAGAACAACCTGCCTCTGCTACGCCTTCACTTCCGCCCACTTGCCTCATCATTATCTGAGTGTATGTATAAGTATGTGCATATATATATATATATATATATATATATATATATATATAT
>NW_013671140.1:20096-27870 GCF_000517525.1 Limulus polyphemus
TATATATATATATATATATATATATATATATATATGCATTAAATACATTTTTGTTATTATTATTATTTATTTATTTATCATTATTTATTGTATTTTAGCCATGGCGTTTTTATGATACTAAAGTTTTATGATAGAGCCTTTTGCAATGGATTCTTCGCTGTTGGGCTATTGTATCATATGGAAATATATCGAAGTCGTCACCCTTTCCATATTTTTGGGACCTTCGTGCATTCCAACTATTGTTACACACTGTAGAATTTCCCCTGTAAAATTCTCCCTGTAGAATTTCTAGAAATGAAATCTCGTCCATTTGGAGTAGTTTCTGGATGTTTTCTGATTTATCTTGGTATTGGCATAATACATCTGTTTGGAAACATCATTCCTTACTTGACATCTTACCTCAGAAAACGAGTTAACAAGAACACAACATATGAACAGACTGCGTAGCTTATCTACACAACTGAATCTATAAGTTCACTCTTCTTCTGTGGAGTTTAGCTAGCTGAGCAGATTGGACATCGGTCTAGTATCCTCATTGGTACTGTTCTTTTTAGGTGAGACTATAATGTAAAGTTGATACCAAAGAATAAAAAATACGTTCCTCAGACGTTTGTTGTGCTCTTAGTATTTAAGTGTCAATCTCGCTATTCGTTGGTTAAAAAAGTAGACCAAGAGTTGGGGTTGGGTGGTGATTACTAGCTACCTTCCCTCTAGTCTTACGTTGCTAAATTACGAGCGGCTAGCGCAGACAGCTCTCGTGTAGTTTTGCGCGAATTTCAAAACAAACAAGCAAACAAAACTCATAACTAAACACCAATTTATACCATTCTTGCTCCACTGTTAAACACAATTCACACTATATAAACACCACTGGCCATTATAGTAGTTGTGCAAGCAAAATATTAGTTAAATATAGAATGATCATGTTATATTGTACAAAATAATGTTACAAATAGTATTTAGATTTTCCAAGTTAAGAATAAAATAGACGAAAGATTTTATTCAAGATATTAAATGTTAGGAAAGTTCAATATTTTAATGCAATTTCTTTTTAACGTGAATTATATAAAATAAATTATTTTCAATATGTTATACTTATCATCAGTTTCGGAACGACAGCAACGTATTGGACTGCACAACACAGTCTGGAAGCGACAATTGCCACCTTAGAAGTGGTTGTTAATGTTGGATTAATTTGTTGCTGTGGTTTTCCGTTAGCTGCAGAAATGGAGGAATGTACAACTAGTCAAACATTGTATTTTAAAATGCTTAGTTTACTGAAAATAACTGTGCTAGAATAACCGTTTTACAGATAAGAATATAAATAGTGTATAGGAGTTAACGTATTAGGAATACATTTAATTCTTACACTCATCTTAAAACAAAGGGAATATTTAACTGTACCATTTTGGAGTAATGAACCAATACGGGGGTATACATTGTTCATGAAAATGAGATTTTCAACCTGAATGGCTCATAAAGCATATGTGGGTAAAATAGCCAGGTCCTCTCGATGAGGATTCTAGTAGATGATGAAAAAATTTCAGGGAATATTCTGAATGTTTACCTTCTCTGGGGTTCAAATATTAACCCACGTGTTTCCATGGTGAGCTGTGCAGGAGAAGAAAATATTCTGGTGATGATTCCCCTCGGGGTGAATTCCTGTATGTGGTGAGGGGACCTCCCAGAGTAGGTTCTGTATTTTCAGTTACTTCCTCTGGGATCTAAACATCCACCCACGTGAAGGGGAGGAGATGATCCTGGGGGTTTAGTTGTGTCTGGGGCACTGCAACACAACTTTGGCCTTGAATTCCTGTAGATGGGTGGCCCCCAGGGTGAATCGACTGGTCCCATCGGGCTAGGATCATTGGAGTATCAGTGTTGGGCATTCTCAACGGCTGTTGTGAACATCGTGTCTGATGCTGGTGTTTGGGTATAGTGCTCACGAAACCCTGACGTTGCTGCAATGTCCTTGTTTGCCATTGTAGTGCGTCACATCGTAGGACTCCATGTCGGGTGGGGTCAGTGGGCACTGAATATTTCTCCTTTATTATGGAACTCCTAAATAAAAAAAAATGAAAAACTCAGCAAATTCGTAAACGACCACGCCTTGAAAACTTCCAATAGCAGTATCCACCACAATGTACACCTGTACCTCGCTTCCTGATCCTGCATTCCCTGTCTGATACATTTTTAGGGCAAATGTCTCCCTTTTTTATACAAAAGGGATTAGAGGGCTTGTTGGCTCTCCAAAATCAGTTAAGAAGCTTCATTCTGAAGACATCTTGGTGGAAACATCCACAACTAATCATAGTTAACTTCTCTTGAATTCTTAGGCCATTGGGAATATGCCCATTGAGGTTACCTTTCCTGATTCTTTGAATTCCTCACGAGGAGTTATTGTCGAGAGGGACTTGAAGTATATTCCCGTGTTGGAGATCATTGCTGGTTTCTCCAGCCAAGGAGTTTCAGAAGTTCAGCAGATCTCCACTCGTCAAGATGGTATTATGGTGCCGACCTCTGTTCTGATTTTGACGTTTTCATCGCCACATCCACCTGCCACTGATAAGGTGGGTTATTTGAATTATAAGGTATGACCATATATTCCCAACCCTCTCCAATGTTTCCAGTGCCAGTGGTTCAGTCAATCGAAGACATCTCGTTGTGGTTCTGTGACGTGTGCTCGTTGTGGTGGCAAAGACCATGATGCCTCACTGTATTAATTGTAGTGGTTCCCACTCCTCTCACTTTAGGTATTGCCATAAGTGGGTGAAGAAGAAAGACTGTTTGGAGACTGTTAACAACATTTCTTACCTTGAGGCTTGGAAGCTATTGTTTCCTACTCCATCTCGGACCTAATCAGTCTTTTTCTGCCATGATCTCTCAATCCGCTCCATTTAACTTTTCTTTGGTGGTCGACAGTGACTCACAGTGCAGAAATCATTTTCCTATCATTTTGAGGGAGTTGGCCATGATCAATGCCACCCAACCCGAGAGCTACGGTGGAAGTTGGAACAAGCTGAATGACCCTCTTGCATCTCTCTCTCCGAACTTAATCCTGCCACTGTCTATCTGCCATTAATAGATGACTGTGTGGTTGCAGTGACTGACTGTATCGTCCAGGCAGCTACTCGACACATTTCCATGGTATCCTCGTACATGGTGGAGTCCTTCCTGCCAGGTGGCATGAAAGGCTCAAAAACGGGCCTAGGATACCTTCTGATGGTATCCCTCTCTTTCTAACCACATTGTTTATCAGCAGGCCCATGCCCATGCTCGGTAGGTTCGACGTCCAAGCCAAAAGGAGTCTTGGATTAAGTTCACTACTAGCATTTCTTCTACCACCAGTTCCAAAACCGTATGGGACAAGATTCGAAAAGTCACTGGGAGGTATGCTTCCCATCGCCTTTCCATCTTCCTCTCCAATGCCCAGGAAGTAGCTGATGTCCAGACCACTGCTGATTCTCTCGGCCACAGCTTTTCTCATGCATCTAGCACTTTTGTTTCTTCCGCTGCCTTCTTGACCATCAAGTCTCTGGCAGAGTGATCATCTCTTTCCTTTCGAGCCGATCGTCTCTACAACTATAATCACCCCTTTACACTCATACTTGTTCTTCATCAGTCTGGTAGTACATTGGTCGGACCTGATGATATTCATTATGAGATGCTGCACAATCTCTCTCCTGATTCTCTTGCTACTATTCTGGTTATTTTAACTGGGTCTGGCAGGAGTATGTTTTCCTGATGTTTGGTACCAGACTATTGTCCTCCCTTTTCCTAAACCTGGGAAGGATTCCAAAATTCCTTCTAATTATCATCCCATTGCTTTGACTAGTTGTCTTAAGGTCTTTGAGAGGATAGTTAATGCTCGTCTTGTTTTGTACCTCTAATCAAACACGCTCCTCTCGCCCACCTAGTGTGGGTTCTGTCAACAACACTCCACTGTGGATCACTTGAAATGTCAATCAAGGAAGCCTTCCTCAAGGGAGAACATCTTGTTTTTGTGTTTTTTGATCTAGAGAAGGCTTATGACACTATGTAGAGGTATGGCATTTTGCAAGACCTACAATCCTAAGTCCGTGTGGGTTCAACTCTTTCCTGTTCCTTTTCACAGGAACTTGGAGTCCCTCAGGGCTGTGTCTTGAGTGTCACACTTTTTATTTCCAAAATTAAAGCTATGACTACTCACCTTCCTCCAACTGTTGCAAGTGGGCTCTATGTGACGACTTCCACATCTCAGTCGAAGAACATGAAGTTTATTGAGCAGCAGCCCCCCAATTGCTTGTTGACGTGGCCCACTGCAAACGGTTTTACATTTTCTTTTTCAAAACCGTTTGCATGCATTTTTGACGCGAAAGTGGTCTCAGCGATGTTGTTATTTGTGTGGTACTATTTGTGACTGTGCTATTCACACTGATTCTCTTAGCTCTCTACTGGCCCTGGAATGGCTTAACGTTAGTTTCACCCTGTTCTCGTCGATATTCAACAACGACAAGCCATTGGCGATGGTGACACTGTCCAACTTGATTGTATTTTTATTTTTTAAGAACAACTGGCCTTTGTAATTATATTTAAATCTTTTACCTGAATTTTGGACATATTTTGGTTTTAACTCTCTTCATTTTTACTTTTATTTTTATCTTACTAGAAGTTACTTTTACTATTTTGCCGGTTGTTTGGTGCAGATAGCCAAGCTGCTTTGCACCATAAAACACCAAACAAACAACCAACCAACTGGTGATGATTAGCGCCTTGGACACTGTAAAGCTTTACTTTGGCCTTTATGTTTTTCGGCTAGAGATCCTAAGTTGGTTTCTTCCGTGTTAATTAGCTTCTCAGTTGTGTCAACCTAGTGCCAACATTAGATGTCCTCCACTGTCTGATAGGACAAGCATTTGGATATAATGCTTACAAATCCCAGATATTTCTGCACTCTTCTCATTATGATCAGCTTTTGATGTTGTAGCACTCCATGGTTGGTGAAGTGGGTACCAAATTTCTGTTTTAAATGAATAAATAAACTTAACTTCTACACTGAATAATCAAAACGTGACTACAAAGTGATGATTCTGTCCATATGTCACCATCATCAGATATTCCAGTAACTCTGTTTCTGCTTTTACATTTTATTATTATCAGAATTTTCTCTTTCAAAAAAAGATTCCTTCCTCCTATATAATACGGGCTTAGAGGGGCTTGCTGACTAGAGAAAGTAAGTAAAACTAATGCATTATCCTGGTTGAATCAACACAACCTTATATTAGTGAACTTATTAAGAGATCCAGATCTATTTAGGGTAAAAGCAATTAAAATTACCTTTCATATTAATTTGAACTAATCTTGAGGATTTATAGCTGGAAACAAATTTCGCATTTTAAGCAAATCTTCACCACAAAATTATATTACTGAGCTAAGTAGGCTGCATATTTTAACTCCATGCTCACCTTATATATTAGAGGGAAAACTATTTGAAATGTAACATCTGGTCATAAATTCCAAAACTCTTCGATTTTTCATTGTTAGCAGTTTGTACATGTTTCATCAACCCGCATCGTTGCAGTAGTAAATATCACGATAGCTACGTGTATCAGATGAAACCCCACTGTGTCAAATGTGCTAGTATTATTCCCTCTGAAATCTTGTCCAGTTTGTTGAAGAGGTACGTATGATATTATATTTAACCATGAGACATGGCATGTGACGGCACTTCCAAACCAGAGTTATGCTACTGCACTCCATCTTACTGCTAGAGTAGGAGTGCAGATGGATCTCTAATATACTAATTTTCTAGCAATTTGAAGACTATTTTACTCTCCATAGGCATCCAGGTACCTAAATATACATTCACTGCTCTTGTCCCTGCCAGTAACAATAATATATGATTGAGAGCAGTTGTATTGGCCTAGACATTCAAGACATTCTTACCCTCACGTATTGGTATCACGTACTTCTGATGAAGTTCTTCATTACCGGTCTGGGTTCATGAAGACCTTATGGACTTGCAATATATCAAAAGAAATGTGGTCATAAATCCAAACAAAAAGCTTCCCATCTAGATCTTCGCCATTAATGAGGTGAAAATGGCCACAATAATACAGTGGAACTGTAGAGACATTCATTCTAATTTAGTTTAAATTAAGTCTTCTTCAATTATTCTTGTTCTTTATGATTACATTTACAGAAGAAAGTTCTAAAAAATGCTGCTATTTAGCAGTTTTTATTATATAAAAAAACAGGTTGTGTAACAGATGGGTTTATGTAGGAGTGCTGCAGCTGATTAACCAACACATTTCTTTTTATCTTGTGTTGTAGGCTTGGCATGACCTGATGGCTAGGACAATTGACTTGCCAACTATGCATCGCTTGCTCAAACCCCCATCACTAAACACGCTTGTCCTTTCAGATGTTGGAGCATTATAATGTGATGGTAAATCTTAATAATTATTGGTAAAGAGAAATCCAAGAGAAAGGGGCGGATGGCGTTAACTAGTTCCATTTTCTCTTCAAAAATAGGGATTGCTACTGGACATTTCCCAGGAATAGCTTTGACCAATATTCAACAATAAAACGTACAAAAATCTTTATTCCATCTGTGTCATCATTAGTTGTATCATCCCACCATGCTTTCTTCATTTCCATCCAGAAGAGGAAATTGACTTGGCAGAATATATTGCAGCTCCCTTTATCATTTGAAGATACATAAATGGATTCAATTCGCTTTAGGGCAATGGATGTATTTATGGTATGAATTGATTTTGGTGCCTTTTTTCTTAAGTATTGGATACTAAATCTATATAAATGTCCCAAGTTATACATATTGTTACGACAGCGGGGTCACGTGACGATGGTAACACGTCATATTCTCGAAGGCTCGTGAATGCTCGAGCGTTTACTAGATTTCGGTATTATTTTGTATAAGACGGCCAAGAAGTGACAGCAACAATGTAATTGAACTGCAGACAGAGAAAGACTGACGAGTGAGTCGAGCACGTGAATCGTTCGTTGTGAATTATAGCGTTTGTTATAGCCTGACTGTGGAAATTAAGTGTATTGCAAAGTTGTATTCAGAAAGAATAACCAAGTTTTATTTAAGAAAAGACTTGTGTCGCTAAAGTTTCTTCGGAAAGAAATTATACGGGAAACAAATTAACGACCAGAGACGTAACACTATATTGCTATTGATCAGTCCACTTTTGTTTATATTTTCTTATTTTTCTTGGAAGGTGACATTTATTCATAAGGCAGTAATTATTTTCTCACCATTCTGCAAAAAACTCGTCACAGTCGATGTCCCCAACTCACATGCCATTGTGTAAGCTGGATTAGGCTAATTTACCCACTTTCATAACTCTGTTAGAGCTTCATCATTAACCTACTATTTGTTAAAAGCTTCATGGAGACAATAACTGATTGCATTGTTCAGGCAGCTGACCCTACGATCTCTAAAGCTTCAACAGCTTTTCCATAGTTTCTCTGGCTATGTTAAATTAAAAAATGAGTCTGGAATATGTTCTTTAGGTATCCCTCTCTTACCAACAGAACAACTTTCAAAAGGAATTGTGGCTGTGCCCAGCAGATAATATGACATCCTGGATTAGATTCACTTCAAGCATGTCTTTCACCATCAGTTTCAACGCTATTACAGATAAGACTGAAAGGTAAATGGAGAGCATAAATAAAACTCCTTTTCAATAGTGTTACCCAATGGACGAAAAATTTCTTATTGAAGAGTTTTCTTAAACATGACTGAATAGAAACATTAATGAAGGAAAAT
>NW_013671140.1:28349-45223 GCF_000517525.1 Limulus polyphemus
TAGCAAATGTACAACGTTTGATGATGACAAAACCAAGTCGAAACGTTGTACATTTGCTATTATGTTAAACTTATATTCAAGTTTTTCTTATTACACATTCAAGCCGTCTCCAACCATTATTAGTCTCAAAGTGGGTTCTTCGTCATCGAATTAATGAAGGAAGTATTTTCAAAGAAAGAAAATCTCCTTTATATGTGGGTATGTCATATTACAGAACTTCTATTTATTGGGATATGGTGGCCATTTACCAGTCTTTCCACCATAATATTTTGACATTCTAGATTAGTTTAGGACTAACTATATTATCTTCCTTCCCACGAGAGCTTGGAGTTTCTTGGCTGTCTTATGTGTCATGTTGTCGAACATAAAGGCCAATGACATCATTCAACAGTTCTTTCATACACATGCAAACAAAATTTATTTCAATGACTTTCAAATTAATTTTCCAGCATCAAATACAAATAAACTGAGAGGCAGCTATCAACTGCCTTCTGCAAATTATGTTAATGGGTCACTGTACATGGTAAATGTGTTTCGTCATGTAAAACCATTTGCATGTGTTTCTGCCAATGATAAACATTCTATCCTGATCCTGAGCTCTAAAATTTGGTAAAAGCTAACTTTTGTTTCGCTAATAATATTGTAGTTTTGTTGTTTGAAGTTAAGCACAAAGCTACAAATTGGGCTATTTGTGCTCTGCCCACCATGGGTATAGAAAGCCAGTTTCGAGCATTGTAATTTTGCAGACATTAAAGTAAAGTATATAAGAACACTGAACAACCTTCACATCTTCTCTTCTATTTCCTGAAAAGGTAATATGTTATGTATGCTCAATATCTATATTTGAGTGAAGCGAGAATACAAGTCTCTCGCCTATAACTCAATTAGAGCCTTTCATTGACAATGTTGAATCCTGTGAATCATCAGGGAATTTGAATATACAAAAGAGCTTGTTACACCTCTCCAGTTTGAATCTCCACTTCATTTCAAATGTTTACAACTCAACAGACTGCAATATATACTTTTATTCTTCATATTCAAACAAATCACAAAGAGTTGGGTGTGAACTTTTAAGAAATTGCCGAATCTGATGATCATCTCATCACCATGGCCTGTTAACAAGATTATGCCCCCCTTTCCTTCAGTATTTCATTGAATCACCCGAGGAAGTTGGATACTCGGGACTATAAGCACTGAATTGTATGTAACACACAGCTTTTGAGACATTTATTCATTCCAATTTTTGAGATGGCTATGTAGTTTCTTCGATTGCAGGTTCTCTTTCAGAGATTCTGTGTTTGCTGCTTTGAATCATATATAAGCCACTTAGTAAACTAATTTGCTATCTATATTGATTCACTTAGCTTTTCAAAAGCCCTAGAATACATTAGTAATGATTCTCAAACACTCCAGTTCGATATTCATAAATGACAGGCCCATTCCTTACTATCATCTATTTCTATCCAATTTGTTCTGCGATTCTTTCCTTAAATGAGTCCTAGAGAATGAGCTCATTGACACCAATGCTACTTAAAAGTTAACATATTTTACTATTCTCTACTTGTATTATCAGATTATCGTCAAGATAATGTTTTGTACCTGTTGGCAAGGGATATAAGATGAGTAATGTATGAAAAAGCTTCTACAGACTAAATTTACTATCAGCCATCAGACATCTAATTACACAATAATCATAAGGAGGAAGCTGCTCTTTCTTTGCTCTATAAGGTCGCAGTTTTATAATGCATTGTTTTTTCTTACAAAGGAACGACCTGCCAATGTGTAAGTATTATGACATTCAATTCAAAATTTCCAAAATAGTTTCTTGTCATTGTTACGATGATCAGCAACAGCACCATTTTAGATGTATTTTTATTCTTGGTGTCCTTTAAAATTGGATAGAGTCATTGATAATGATGGCATTGGCCAAATTCATCATGTTTTTAGTTTTTACAGACTAATAGGATTTTTTAAGTTTGTTTAATTATTAAACTTTATCCTTAAAAATTGTATTTTTTATATATTGTCACATTTTAAGTTTGTTTTGTGTAAAAAAGACGTTTGACAGAAATAACCATTGATATTTTGTGCCATTATACACCAAAAAAGAAACCTATACAATTCAGGTAAAACAAACAAACGTACGGTTTAGGTATAGCCATTTCCTAATTTTGTACACTAGATAGATTATGAAAAGCTTGCGGGTAGGAGTGTGCTTTGAAAACTACACTGCAATATCATCAGAGACAGCATGACCAGACGTGGTGACATGGACTGTGAGGCTCCTAAATCGTCTTAATATAACTTTCTCAATTATGTAGAAGGAGAAAGAAGTGAAAATAAGATTTGTAAGAAGGTAAAACGAAATAGCGAGTAACTCTAAGGATACTGAAGAAAAGAAATAATTAAGCAGTTAAGAACGGTTAGATGTTTATATCTATCAAAACATTGTGGACGATCTAAAAATATTTCTGCACCAAAAAAGACTTATAGCTTTCAAAAGAGTCTAAAGGGATTTCTCAGTAATGAATTTAGCCGGTAGAGCTTAAATAGTTATGGTAAAAGAAAATTTAAGAATTAATAATCAAACGTCCATCGATTACAATGGTTTCTCCGACAATAAAGGTCTCGTAACAGGAACAGTGTCTTCAGGGATGACTCCAGATGTAATGAATAACGCACATACATTCTTTATGAACCCTAATAACCTTCAAATTGATGCTGTTGTTTAAGTAAAAAGGGCCTCGTGGTAGGAATAGTATTATAGTTTGATATCACACTCTACAAGTAATTGTTGATTAGTTTAAAACTTTTAATTAAAGTAGTTATTAAAAAGTTTCATAATTCCAAACTTTGTATCCTTAAGTGCTGTTAAAACTCGGATAATACAAATTATTACAATCTGGAGACTGTGTGGGATAAATCTCTACGTTAATAAATCCCAGTTCTAACGTTAGAGGTAATTTGGAATTTTCGTTGAATCCTATGTGTTACTTGTCTAGTGAGCTTTTTTTTTTTTCAAAGATGTCTTTGTGATTTGTTTGTTGCGGATTTCTTTGCACTAAGCCACATAAGTACTAGCTTTCCCTAATTTTGAAACGATAGACAATAGGTAAAGCACTAGTTTATAACACCCATAGCTAACTCTAGCTACTCTACTCAATTATTGGGACTTGACATCACTCTTATAACGCACCCTTGTCCTCAAAGTGCTGAGTGCGATTTTAAGGTAATGTGATTTAATCCACGGAAGCATGAATTCACAGTGTAACGCGCTAACCACTTGGCCACGCCTATTCAATCCACGTGATCATTCAGTTCTAGGTAATCTCTAAGAATTTCAAAAGGCTTATATAAAATGTTTCCATATCTGGACGTCAAATACTTAATTTTTATCAAAAACTTTAAACTTGATTTTGTATCATTAGAGCGATAAAAAAGTGAAGGTCGGCTGATATATTTTGATAGAAATCGAGGGTTTTTGGAGGTATCACATTTCTACTTCAGATGTTTACTATCATGCCCACAATCGGCTAAACATGGTTACTGGAAATGTGTTCTGAAACTTTGTGGGTGCTAGCAACCTGATAATAACCCCTTATTGAATCTGTAGCTTGCTTTCTAGTTTTACATCTGTTGTTTCGATTACGTTCGATAGAAGGAACATCATCAATGACTTTGGTTGCAGTTGATCGTAGATATTTTCAGTTGAATATGATACCATTTGTACTTTTACATAAATGGTATAACTTTACATTGTTTAGTTACAGTTTTGCTGGACCGGTCATGTATTAATGGCGTGTACATCTAAAAAAAAAATATTTTTTAGCAAAATTATTTCGTCAGAGCTGCTTAAAGCTAAGTAATCGCATGAAAACGTTTGATGTAATGCAAATAATTGTGAAATATATGCATACATTTATGTGTATATTAATAATTAGAAGTTCCTAATTGTTTTTCTTGTTTAGTTCTAATCACCCCCACAGCAATCTTCACAAAATAAATAAAATCAAAGAATAGATTAAATAATATAAAGGTTTGTTTGCTTTTATAGAGCAAAGGCGTTGGGCAATCTGCTGTGTTCACAGCGGAGAAACGAACCCCGGATTTCAGCGATGTAATTTCTTAGATTTACCGCTATCTCACCGGGGGACTTTTATACAGTGCTAGCATCACCAGGTATTCCCAATAATATAAAGGAACTGTACTACTCTACTGTATAATTTGACAGAACTCTACCCTCAAAATCAAAGATAAATAAATATTACGGCAAAAGAAAGATTAGAAATGTATAAATATATTAATATTTATATTAATAGAATATTACTAGTCAAATAGAATATTAGAATATTACTAGTCAAATATCGATACTTCATTAAAGCTAACTACGGATACGTGAATAAAACCATCGATATATTAACGAATCCAATCACGGATGTCACAGTATATAGAACCATAGATACATATTATATCGAACCATGGGCACATTAATAAAGCCTTTATTTCTATATATCCATCAATTAAAACATGAGAAATTTTATCATCAACCGGAGGCAATTAAAAACCTGTTGAATTCATTCGTTCCCCCCTCACACCCTTTACAATATTAGTATTACAAGACATTTTAGTGGGTAGCATAATTTTGTTCTTCCTGACATTACTTACGTTTCTTCCAAGGTTATTTATAGGTAAATTACAAATTTCATGTTTAATTTGTATTAGATTGTAATTTCACGCGTCTTTAAAAGATTTTGTTTCGTTTCTAATGAAATATTATTATTTGTTGCTACAACCAATTGGTCACTTAGTATTCTGTATACTGTTGTCAGGTGTTTCTCCGACTCTGGAATTTTGGATCGTGTCCCTATCTTATTTTTGATAGTGGGAGCTGTACGAGGCGGACTTTTACTCATTAGACTACTTCTGTATCAATAACCTCCATCAGAGACACCTGAGATAAGAAAGTTCTATCCATATATTGCTCGTATAATTTTAATCTACCTGTTAAGGTTTAATTAAAATCTGAATCATCCACTTTTGTTTTACAACTTTGGATTTTACAATGTTAGTTTATTGAGCAATTTTACCTTTATATTTATTTCTCTTCATGGTGCGTGTGAACTTGTCAGGGAAAGTTCTGCATTTCTTTTGGAATGTGAACATACGCAAACGCCCATAAAATACAAACATTTACTGTTTTTCCCAGGGCAGCAAGTCTCCTTGTAGGATTTCATTTACTTATGTATTTTAAAAATTAATAGAATCATTTCACAATAAATTCACTGATATTGACAATTCTCTTACAATCTCCTCCAGTTTGTTTACCTTTACAATTTTTACAGAGACATCTATAGCAAAGATTATTTTTTCTTTTTTCATTCAAAATGCTGTTTTTTAATATTCTCTAAAGAGAATAATTTATCGTAACCAGTTGGCTAAAATATCACAGCCTGAAGATAGTGAACTCCTTTTCAAGTTAAAGGTTATAATGAGGAAACACATTTATATCATCATACACAGTTGTTAAAAGAGGAGAGTTACAGTCAGTCAGAGAGTATCAGCTCTTATGCTTAACTACACTTTAAAGAATAGAGAATATGAGTAGCTACTTTTAATCTATCCATTGTTCAGCCACTTATCCTAAATCCTTTCTCTTATGCATATATTTTAAAACACATTTTGTTTTATTTTGCATTACATCCAGTAGCAAGGACCGTGATAACATTAAGGTCAGTTAGAGCTGCAATGGCTCCCACCTGTATTCTAGATTATATGCAAAATAGACTGAGGTTAAAGAAGTACAGAAGACGAAAACTCTTTATAATATCACGATGTTTGAAGTCTGTAGCAACTTATGAAATGGACGAGAGAACCTTGATAATTGAACGCTATTTAGGTCAATGCAACAATTGGCCTTGAATTCTCGTACAAGTCAGCTGGTCAACAAATGTCTTTAATTGGGTTTTAGACAATATTTGATACTGTTGTTTCACTATAGGATTAACAAAGAACCTGGTGTTATTGCATAGTCCTTATGATGTTGAGATTTTGACTGTGCTATGTTTCCTTGTAGTAAGTATTCCATGCTGAGTGATGACAGCAGCAACCAGATTATATCTTTGTATAGATATATGAAAACTAAAACCTTCTACAGGCATATTTGTAATCTTCAATCCTATTTAGAAAATAATTCAAATAAAATGTCCCCTTTCTCATTCAAAAATAATAATAGGGTCTGATTGTCTCTCCTTGATTAGGGGATATTCTCATTGTTACATCAAAATTTAGGACATTGTTCTACTTTTCTAATCCAAGACTTTTGTTGGGTATTCCCATTGAGCTCACCTTCCCCCATTTATAATACCCTTAAATGTATAATCATTCCTGAAAAATAAATTGTTTCTGTGATGAAAAACCAGTATGATGCAACCCCGTACCAGATTTTGCTTACAAGAAAGGAAAATATAATCCAAACCAGTTATGTGCAACTATATACACTACAAAACTGTTCCAATATTTCAACTGCCAGCGATTTCGCCATTCAAATATCTCTTATTATGGTTTTCCTACCTATGACCATTGTGATAGCCACTTGGAATCTGAGACTTTTAGTTTTATCTGTCGGGTCTCATATTCCTCTCACTCCTGATCTTATTCTAAGTGGGACGAAGAGCAATATTTTAATATTGTCATAAGTCTTACCTTCACTCTTTTAAATTATAACTGAGAAGTAAGAGACATAGTCTTCCTTCCATTATGAGCTTAGATCATGGAGATTGTCTGACCTACGAATATTAAAATAAAAAAGGAAAGCTAGAATGATAAACCTCCTGAATACTTTCTTCTTAGAGTTACACAGAGGTGTTGATAGAAATAGATGCTTTTCTTCCTTACTAATCTCCTTAAGTAGAAATGTCTATAACATACCAGTGCCATTACTATTGAACAGTTTTAAATAACTCGCCAGGCCACATTGTATGATGCTTGTGTTTACTGGGAAATAGCATTATGACTGGCCAGCTTCCATACTCCATCCTTACCTACTCCACTTACGACAGAGGGTTAAATGTATTAAATTAAAAACAATTTTCAGCCTTACCACGTCGTTACAGTCCATTTTGCCACATTTTGACATGATCTGTCTGCTGATTGCGCATCTTGGCAATAGCCCTGCAATGTAGTTTGTATTGCAAAAGTCTTCTCATAAGGCTGCCACGTATAAAACACACTACTCCTCTCTTTCCATAGCCTATCTAGTCTATGAGGGTTGAGGCTTTCCAACACACATTTGAACATTTTGAGTGTACAGAAATTTGTATGTGTTATATTCAATGACTTTACTGTTTTGTCAGCATACAGCATAGTATGAATACACCTTTAATTTTTCAGTTGTATAAGATATTCTATGCTTGAATGGTACATATGATTAAAACTATTATCATGGTGAATCGAAACCCTGTTGCTCTCGTTTCCAGACAGAGAACTTTCTCGATCATATAGTGTATTGTTGCCTGTAATATGTAAACTAATTTTATCGCTGCCTTTATGTTTGTGGGATCTCAGAAGATAAAACTCATTGCATTAACCAGAGCTGAATGAGCCTGGGTTCCCAGGTTAATTTATATTCCTTTCTTTTCCCAGTGTATTAAGTGCAATAAATATTTCGGTTTTGTAAATTATACATCCCAACACATCTTTATGATCTGGGTGTATGAATATTTTGTGTCAGAATGGGTTGTTCTATATTCTTCCTCAAAATGATAAATTTTCTGTGGCTTCTCATCTACTTTCGCCAAATGATGTCAAAATTTAGTCACGAAACTAGACCACCGTGACCCGTTGGGTCACCCAATATTCAGAGATTATGAAGAATTCAAGCTAATTTCAATATTGCACCGAAATAAGGTTTATTTTGAGATAATTTAGTTAAATATTTCAATCCATACCTGTTATTCATAATTCAAGAAAATATATTTGATTGTTGTCATCTTACGCCTTTTTAATGAAGATGGGAACATTAACAGGGAAATGATATAATATCCAATGTTCGGTGAGAGGTTTTCGTTTATAAAATTTTGTTCTTATTCTCGACTTGATTTTTATTTTATTACCTCGTCTCCATAGTTACTAGTTGCAAATAGTCAATAATATTGTAGGTCCATTTTATTGTTGTTCTTTCTACTCTCCGTTATAACACATTTTCATCTCATCATTTAATTTCTGTTGTGCATATATTGTTGTGTAATCGAAGTTTTATAATAATGGAATGGACGAAAAGTGACCCAAAAAACGGGGCTAACTCGGTAACCCGTGGCCCGATTTTAACGAAACTTGTTTTATTCTGTTTCTATTCTCGTTTCATTACAAATATGGCGCTATTGTGCGCTGTTTTTACTGTATTTAATTACAGACAAGCACACACACAAACAATCTCAGAGTTTTAGTAGTATATAGATACTTCTTTCATTGACTTTCGAACAGATGATTGCCAGGACTATTCCGATAAATCTACCTGAGATGCCATCATGTGACTTTTACAAAATGTCTACTCATATTGATTTGGGAATGAATGATTATCAATAACCTTTTATCCCATCTGTATTTTCCTATTTTCTTTGCGGTATATCAGAGTGTAGGCACAGCATGTTCCATTGACCCCATTATAATTTGGTTTTGGAACTTGTGTAAAATATTTTCTTAAATGCTAGTCTTTCTGGTGATTGTTCCATCTGTGTGTGATAACACAGGCCTGCGATGGTTTTATTGTCTTGAAAGTTTTACATGTTCTTCAGTAATTCCTATACACTGAATTCGAAAATGATAGCCGTTTTTCTCTATCACGTACAGATTTTTCAAAAACGTCATAACGCAATACATAAAAGAAAGACCACACCACGTAGTTTTAAGACTAAAAGACGCAGATTTCACAATAAAATCAGGATGAATAAGGATGTATATTCGTTTGACATCAATGTTCTTCCCTTTTCTTCGTCGTGTTTGTATTTTTGTTAACAAACATAACAATAAAAATGTTCATTGTGGTAAACGAAATAATAATTTGATCTAAATAAGAGTTTTTTCTTCTTGATTTGTAAAAAAATTCTTACGTGATGGAAAAATATGAATATTATTTTCAAAATTTGTGTAGCTGAATTATGGATAACCCGTTATTAAAACCAAAACAACTTTTGTGAAGTTTAAATCCACAGGCCTGTGTAATTGGTCTCATTTCATCTTCTTTTCTTTGTTCTTGGGATAATTCAGTATCTGGATCACTATTTCTTGAAAAAACTTACTAACATTCCTGACGCCTCACAATGTTTTCACTCTTCTGTCTGCATTATCATGAACCTTGCCTGCATGCTACCCAACCTGGTAATGGTACAAGTTACGATTTCCAATACATGTGGCTAATTGACCATCAGGTCTTTTAAGGTTACAAAGCCACCATAAAGTACCATAATATTTCGAAATCAAGAACAGTTGTTCATACAAATAATGCTGAGAATTATGTAAAATACTCATTACATCCCCAAACTTGTTTACTGATAACACAGTAGTTGTATTCAAACTTGCTCAATGCTCTTCTGTAATATACTATCACCCTCTATTCTCAATATTCTTTTTATGATATCACAGTTGTTACTCCATAATTACTGTCATCTTTATCCAGTTGAGCTGGATCTGAAAATGCTAAAAGAGATATTGAAGTAAAGATCTTTTTAAGTAATTAAACTTTTCTCGACATTTTTATCCTTTATTAGATTGTGAAATGATTGGCTGTGTTCGTAAATCCTGATACATACCTTTGGTAGTAAGTAAATACACCAATAAAAGTTTTTAGATGACTTTGTCAGGGCATGGCCAATTCTCCACGGAAGTTATATTTTCAAGATCTTTTCACATACCATCTTCACTCAAAATATGTCCTGAGTGTTTCTCTTTCTTCTAAACTAAATTAGTTTTCTTAGAATATAATTTGAGGTGCTTTTTATTTCCCCATCAGAAGAATTTCTGCAGTCTTTTAATTTCACTTTAGAAGCTCTTTCCAAAACCAATGATATCTTCAAGGTACACCAGGGTGGTTTTTCCAGTCTAAAACATCCAATTCGTATTCTATAGTTCATCTAAAAGTTGGTGGAGTGTTACACAGAAGAAAACAAAATCACCTTAAATAATACTCCGAAGGAGAATGTAATTTTCTCATTATCTTCATTTGCAATCTTAACTTCATTGTTGCCCGAGAATGGATATAACGTATAAAACCACTTTGTATTCAATGTTTCGTCATTCCTTCAAAGCAAGTATGAATCCTTAGTTAGGTGTTACTCCATGGGAAACGATAACACATGCACTTTACAGAATGCAAATACTCACGAGTCTGTTATTAAGAATTAAGAAGTAATAAATATATAAACTGTGGTAAATTGTATCAAAAGTGTCTTTGTAGTTTATTAAATAACTCGTTCTTTTCGGTTTTGAAAATATGTTACTATTAGTTTATAACATTTGGTTTTTAATTAAATATAAAAGTATTTAAGTGAACAGTACTATTACATTTTCGTTCTATTTAATACGTCATCTTCACTAGAGTGGATTATAAAAGGGCACCTGTCTCTCACAACTATATTTCTAAGATTCAAACCGGAACATGGGAAGAATTGAAATAGTTCAACAATAAAGATATGTACCTATTAGACAGTGTATAGAAAAATGTGAAGTATGTACGAATTAGACTTGTGGATACAAGTACTATTTATCTCTAACAAGTTGTATCATTTTACTTTTAGACGTATGGACAAACATTTATAGATGATGATGCATTTCTATCTACAACGGGATCTGCATCTGGAGTTGTCCACGTTGTTCTTAGGGTTCTTATTGGTCAAATTCAGGATAAAATATCTTTCAAGGTTAGAAAATTAATGTATAAAAAGAAATTTCTATGGGTGTTTTATATATTAACATCGGTGTTTGTTTCAGAATAATACTTGCAACTGAAAGCAAATTACCTGAAAAAAGGTTAATCATTTCTACCTAATTCTGAAAGGAATTAACTGCAACCTAACTATTTTTGAAAGGTTTAAAATTAATCTCAGTGATTTTTCATGTTACTTTAAATTGATAGCTAATTATCCAAAGAGAGGATTTTAAGCTAATGAATTAATTAACGAATATTTATGGTTTTGGAGACATTTCCACTCACAGTAGAGCAATATGGTTTAATTATCCAAAAACATATTTTAAATTAATGAAATACATAATGAATTTGGAGACACTTTACACTCATAGTAATGCAATATAGGTTGATTAACCAAACAAGGGGGAATCCTAAATAGCCATGGCACTTGAAATTCTTTTAGACAGGATTAGCGTAAATAAACCTATGAGATCTTTTCATTTTTATTACCTATATTTTAGTGCGCCAGCAATATCAAGCATGGGGCGCGCGTATACCCGATTCAGTTTTATTACTCATCAGGATCTCTACCAACCTACCTTCAAATTGAAATTCTTTTATGCAGGATTAGAATTAATTAATCTATGAGACCTTCAGCGTGGTGAAAAACATCGATCAAAAGGGTTTGACCTACTGAGTCCAAAACTGTAATTAGATCTCAAATCGATCAAGAGGTGAAGAGCTATGAGCTAAAAGTTTGTAGTTAGAAAAAAAACAACAAAAAACTCAGAGCCATTCTATGAACCACTATGCCGCGGCTAAAAGGAATATTTTGAACTAAAGAATTAAATGAAAACTTTTCATGATGTTGGAGAAATTTTACACTTATAGTAATCAGGGCATTACTAGCATGGTGGAAGTTCTCATGCTGCCTTGACACATCACAACGGAAGTTGTCTTGTCTGCTGCCAGAGAGTGAATTGCAAGGAGATGTCACGTGATATTATAGTTCCAAGGAGTGGAAACAGAGGGCATGTTGCTATGGTCATGAAGTCGATGGATTGTGTTTTATTTCACTAAGTAGTCATCAACATCTATATTTTATAAGAAAATTATAATATTTTTATTGATTACATTTTTATGTATTATGAATAACAATAAATGAGTTCTTGACAAAATATTTCATAAGACAGTGTTACTATAGGCAGATGATGCTACTAAGGACAATGTTACCATAGTTTGCAGGATGATTGATTAATCAATGGTATTTTATTTTATTTGCATAGCATACTTTTTTAAAATATCTATTCTGAAAGGACGTGTTTTTGTGATAATATCTCTAAATATCATATAATAATTTAACATATACGTTCACACCAACAATACGTTTCATTCAATATTTTGCCATGCATATTGATCAGCCATTTTATACGATCTCTCCTTGCACTTGTAGATCATTGCATTGATTCTCAGGTGCAATATAGGATGATCGTGGGATTTATTGTAAGGTTGTGTTTTAGCTGTATATATCTAGAGATGTAGACACATTAACCCGCGCTCCTCACTCCAGGGCTGTGGGTGCACTATAAGTTGGCCGAATCACATTATTTGGAACATACAAGAATAGTACAAAAGTTGGCGTTGGATTTTGTTGACTAGCTGTCTATACTCTGGTCTATCATTTTAGAATTATAAACAGCTTTGTGTCGCGAGAATTCATAAATACACAAACTTAATCATTAGCTAATGAATTAGTTTTGATACTAAAATAAAGAACAACGACTCGGAAATACACGAAACTCGAAACTAGCAAATGCACCAGGACTGACATTATTGGAACATTATCTCTAGTGGCAGCACCCATTCTAAACTACACATTCAAATTTATAAACACGAAACCGTTTGTTAAAGATATATTCATTTATTAATTCATTTCTTTTCCCACTCATCATGAACTTGGAATGATATTACTTATGAGGGAAGACTGAATAGGAACACCTACATCTACTAAACTCTGTCTCGTGATTTTTGTTTTTATTTTTGACTATGAGTTAAGTAATTCATTAAACGAAATGTTTGTAATCTTCAGAGCTAAAAACAAAAACGCTTATAAATATTGGCAATTGATTTTAGCTTTTTTAAAGAAACAATTCTGCTTTTAATTTATAATACGATACGAAGTGGCCAACTATATTATGTTGTTTTTTATAAATTAGTTAAATTTTTATTCATTCTATATTGACTATTTGTTTTATAGTTTCCAAACAATAATATCCACGTTGAACTGGCTCATGATTTTGTGGAACTGTTTCATATATATTTAAACTATAGTCAACACGTCTGATTTTGATGGGACTGAAGACGATACTACTGTTTACGCTGGTGGCGACATCTTACGGTGGAAAAGTTATATTGATAATCTGGATTTGTGGACTGTATGCTACGTTTCCTGTTTAGTATGTGTGCATTCCTGCTGTCATTGCTGAAGTGTTTAGGAAGAAACATACTGTTATAATTCATGGAATGATCTACTCTACAGCGGTAAAAGTTACAATAAACATTGACGACAAAAATATGTAACTCAATAATCTTTATTTATCAGGATTCTAGGGTTTAGTATTTTTGTCTTCTATCGATTTTTTGAACCCACGTGTTTTCCTAATGTCCAAAAGGAAACATTGGATACGTGATCTACTCAGATGTATTATAAACGTTCTCTACTTATATCCTTTTTGTTAACCATTTAACAACTGATACATCAGTTTACTGATATCTATATTTTTAACCACTATAAGTTGAATGAGTTTGTGTTGGCTGCTACATCATTTTACTAATATATTTATTTGTGATACATCTAACTGCTGAGTTATATTGTATCTTCATGTAGGGTGCTTTTCTTATTATCTGGACTATAGTGTTCCAGCGAATTATTTCGTACTTCGGATAGTTTGGAACATTTTGTTTGATGACTTGCTCTACATCAGGATAGCTTTGTAAAGGATAGAATGTCTTGCTCTACTCTAGGATTGTTTTGTAAAGAACAGAATGTCTTGAACAAACACCAGGATAGCTTTATAGAGAACAGAATATCTTGCACTATCCTAGGATACCTTTAAAAAAGAAAATATATTGCTCTACACTGTTAGAGCTTTATAAAGAACAGAATGGCTTACTACACACCAGAATAGCTATATATAACAGAATATCTTGTTCTACACAAAGGTAGCTTTATAAAGAATATAACGTCTTCCTCTACACCAGAATAGCTTTAAAAGATCAGAATGTCTTATTCTACACCAGGATAACTTTATACAGAAGAGAATGTCTTTCTCTACACCAGGTTAGCTTTGTAAACTGCTCTTCACCAGTGTAGCTTCAGATAGAAAACATGTCTTGCTCTTCAACAGGATAGCTTCATAAAGAACAGAATATCTTACTCTAAACTATGATGGCTTTATAAGGAATAGAATGTCTTCCTACACACCAAGCTAGCTATATAAACAACAGGATGTCCTGCTGGTCACCAGGAAAACTTTAGAAAGAAGGAATATCTTGCTACATACCAGTATAACTTTATAAAGAACGGAATGTCTTACTCTAAACTATGATGGCTTTATAAGGAATAGAATGTCTTCCTACACACCAAGATAGCTATATAAACAACAGGATGTCCTGCTGGTCACCAGGAAAACTTTAGAAAGAAGGAATACCTTGCTACATACCAGTACAACTTTATAAAGAACGGAATGTCTTGCTACACTCTAGGATAACTTTATAAAGAAGAAAATATCTTCCTTTACTCCAGGATAGCTTTAAATAGAATAGAATGTCTTCTCTATAAAAGTATAGAATGTCTTGCTACACTCTAGGATATCTTTATAAAGAAGGAAATATCTTCCTTTACTCCAGGATAGCTTTAACTAGAATAGAATGTCTTCTCTATAAAAGTATAGCTTTATATAGAACGTAATGGTTTGCTCTACACCAGGATAGCTTTAAAAAAGAACATAATATTTTGCTACACACCAGCCTTATAAAGAACTGAATAACTTACTACATACCAGTACAGCTTTATAAGGAATTGAACGTCTTGCTACACTCTAGGATAGCTTTATAAAGAAGAAAATGTCTTCATCTAAACTATGATAGGTTTATAAAGAACAGAATATCTTACTTCACACCAGGATAGCTTTATAAAGAACTGAACGTCTTGCTACACTCTAGGATAGCTTTATAAAGAAGAAAATGTCTTCATCTAAACTTTGATAGGTTTATAAAGAACAGAATATCTTACTTCACACCAGGATAGCTTTAAAAATAGAATGACTTGCTCTACACTAGCATAGGTTTATAACAAACAAAATATATTTCCACCCACCAGGATAGCTTTATGAAGAATAGAATATCTCTCTCAACAAAATTACAGCTTTAGACTGGACAGCATGTCTTACTCTGCACAAGTGTAGCTTTATGAAGAACGGAATATCTTGCTCTACATAATAATAGCTTTATAAAGATAGTTAGTCTTACTACAACCCAATAAAGAACAAAATGTGTTGTTCTACACGGAGATAGCCTTAAAAAGAACAGAAAGTCTTTCTCTAAACCAGGATAGGTTTAGAAAGAACAAAATGTATTACTTTACACCAGAATAGCTTTACAAAGAATAGAAGGTGTTACTCTACACCAGGATAGGTTTATAAAAACAGAATATATTGCTCTACAGCAGGATAACTATATAAATAATAAATCAGGACATCATTATAAAGAACAGAAAGTTTTGCTACACAACATGATAGCTTTATAAAGAACGGAATGTCTTTCTCTACATCAGGATTGTTTTAAAAAGAACAGAATGTCTTTCTCTACTCCAGGACAGGTAAGAATGGATAACTTTATAGAGAACAAAATATCTTGCACTATTCTAGGATACCTTTTTGAAGAAGGATTTCTTTGTTATGAATTTCTAGCAAAGCTACACGAGGGCTATCTGCGCTAGCCGTCCCTAATTTAACAGTGTAAGAATAGAGGGAGGCAGCTACTCATCACCACCCACCGCCAACTATTGGGCTACTCTTTTACTAACGAATAGTAATAATAACGCCCCCACGGCTGAAAGGGCAAGCATGTTTGGTGTGACGAGGATTCAAACCCACAATCCGCATATTGTGAATCGAGCGCCCTAACCACCTGGCCATGTCGGGCCCGATGAAGAAGAGAATATCTTCTTTTACACCAGGATAGCTTTATAAAGATTAAAACATCTTCCTCTACCCCAGATTAGCCTTAAAACGAAAAATAATGTCTTGCTCTATATCAGAATAGCTTTGTAAAGAATAAGTCTTACTCCACACTAGGATAGCTATATTTAGGAGAGAATGCCTTGCCTTAAACTATTATAACTTTATCAAGAACAGAATATCTTGCTCTGCATTGGATAGCTTCACAAAGAACAAAATATCTTGCTCCACAACAGGATATCTACATATTTTGCTACATACCGTAATTGTTTTATAAAGAACAGAATATATTACTCCAAACTATGATAGCTTTATAAAGAAGAGAATGTCTTCCTACACACAAAGATAGCTATATAAAGAGAAGGATGTTCTGCTAGATACCAGGATAACTTTACAAAGAAGAGAATATATTTCTCCACACTAGGATAGCATTATAAATAGTCTTGCTCTACACCAAGATAGCTTTATATATAGAACATAATATCTTGCTCTACACCGAGATAGCTTTATATATAGAACATAATATCTTGCTCTACACCAAGATAGCTTTATATATAGAACATAATATCTTGCTCTACACCAACATAGCTTTATATATAGAACATAATATCTTGCTCTACACCAAGATAGCTTTATATATAGAACATAATATCTTGCTCTACTCCAAGATAGCTTTATATATAGAACATAATATCTTGCTCTACACCAAGATAGCTTTATATATAGAACACAAT
>NW_013671140.1:45838-55507 GCF_000517525.1 Limulus polyphemus
GCTCTACACCGAGATAGCTTTATATATAGAACATAATATTTTGCTCTACACCAAGATAGCTTTATATATAGAACATAATATCTTGCTCTTCTCCAAGATAGCTTTATATATAGAACATAATATCTTGCTCTACACCAAGATAGCTTTATATATAGAACATAATATCTTGCTCTACACCAAGATAGCTTTATAAAAAATGGAATGGTTTGCTGCACACCAAAATAGCTTTATAAAAAAGAGAATTTCTTGCTATACACCAAGATAGTTTTATGAAGAACAGAATATATTTCTCTACACTATAATAGCTTTATAAAGGAAATAATGTATTGCTCTAAACGATGATAACCTTATAAAGAATAGAATGTCTTGTTACATACCAGGATAACATAATAAAGAACAGAATGTCCTGCTGAAAACTCGGACAGCTTTATAAAGAATAGAATGTTTTACTACACTCCTGGATAGCTTTAGAAAGAACGGAATATCTTGCCCTACAACAGAATAGCTTTATAAAGAACGGAATGTGTTGCTCTACACGAGGATAGCTTTATAAAGAACAAAATATCTTGCCCATCCCTTGGATACCTTTATATAACAAATAATATATTGCTCTACACCAGGATAGCTTTAGAAAGAACAGAATATCTTGCCCATCCCTTGGATACCTTTATACAACAAATAATATATTGCTCTACACCAGGAAAGCTTTATAAAGAAAATATCTTGATTTTCACCATGATAACTTAAAATTAAGAGAATGCCTTTATAAAGAAAATAATGCCATACTCTACCCCAAGGTAACTTTATAAACAAGAGAATATCTTCCTCTCACCAGAATATCTTTATAAATAACAGAATATCTTTTTACACACTTAAATAGCTGTATAATGATTACAAGGGGGTGATCTTCTTAAATCGACACACGCTTTAGAGAAAGGGAGAGTCAATTTCCTGTTAGTTCGCAAAGGCTAAAACTTTACATTTAATGAATCCAGGTTTTAATTATTGACGAATAAGATAATTAAAAATAAAGTGACCGTCAATACTGTTACGTCTCCGTTTGTTAATTAACTTTCCGTAACTTCGTTCCGACGAAACTTTAGCGACACAAGTCCTTACTTAATAAAACTGGTTTATTCTTTCTGAATATAACTTTACGATACACTTAATTTCAACAATCGCGCTAAAACAAACGCTATAACAACGAACGTGTACAATAATACTCTCTGACTGCAGATAAAATACTCACTACCTACACACACATTATTCCGTCACGTTGTCACCCTCTTATATATATACCAGACTACCCTATATCAAGTAATCTCCCGACTATTCCCGAAGGTTCGAGAGAAGTGGCGTGACATTAGTCACATGACCTCGCTCACGCAACAATACATTTCATATCATGTGATATAGTTGTATAATTATTATGTTCTTTCGAAAATAAGAATTTACAGAATTCATCACATGAATTATATCCATTGAAAACTGTTTCCTTACCATTAAAAAACAATTACCTCCCAGTGGCACAGCGGCATGTCTGCGGACTTACAACGCTAGAAACCGGGTTTCGATACCCGTGGGGGGCAGAGCACAGATAGCCCATTGATTCTGTTAAAATAAGAACAGACAACAGATTGATCTTTCAGACACCCATTATTATAGCAAACGGTACAGTACTTTGAACAATGATGTTTATTTAAATTTTTAAATCATTTATCGTATTCTGGACAGCAATAATTTACCCCGAGGAAACCTTTCATTGATGTTATAACATCAAAGTGGTGATCGTCATACCACAGATAAATTTTCTCTGCGCGTGAACTACCTTTATATGTCACGCCATTAAAGTTTTCCGAAGAAACTACATGTATTTGAACATTTAAATGACGATCAAATATCTTCTAGGTTACATGGTCTTTCTGGATCATTATCTGAAGAATGTAAGTCTTTAGCCATGCGAGTCAGTAATGGTTTTCGTTGATCACTAATATATTTATAATTTGGATTCCTTCTGAGAGATGCTAAGCCTAATATTATTGCTTTAAAACAACAAATATCGTCGTTGTTGTTATTTGTAACAACAGCTGATTTTTTCTTAAGTCGGTCAAGACTGATATTTGATAACTTGTGTCTGGCGTTACCTACTGGTAATTCTAATGTTGTAACTTTAATTTTGAATGAGTCATCTAGTTGTATGTTCTTTATACTTTGATTTACTTGTTACACTCTAATTAAAATCATTTCAAGTTTGAAAAGATCCTTATTTTGTAAGCATGTACTTATCGGTTTATCGAGTTGGTTTGAATAAACACATACTCTTACTTTATCTCCACCGTCTAGATGTTTAATTGTATTGAGAGTGTCCAAAATATTCGTGTGTTTTAGGATTAAATAAGATACTGTAAGTAGTAGTAGCTGTGTTGAACTTTTTAACTCTTCTACTCCCAGACCTTTTAATGATAAATTCTGTCTTCCATGTGAGGACGTTTAGCAGATAACTGTATAAGACAGAGAATATTAATAAATGTAACTTGTAAAGGAAAATAATTTCAGATATGTGAATTATATATATAAGTTGTAAAAACTTACCTCTCCTTCCACGCCAGACGATCTCCTGACACCTCGGGAAGTTTGTTTATCTTCATCGGTGTGTTTCTGTAAAATAGAGAAGTAAATGAGATAGTTTTTATATAGAAATTATTTTTTTAATCAATATAAATGGTATGAAAACAACATATAGTAGTCTAGCTTCAGCCTCTTCATCAGATATAGGCCATGGAAGGAAGTAAATCCCAACTAATTGTTGGCACGTATTTCTCTTCTCATTTTGTCGAGATATTCACTGCTGATCGATAGTAGGACCAATTCCTACACAAATGTATGTTATCTGTGACAATACTTATTTAGTTTAACCTTATAGGTTTGTACCTTATAGTGTTTGTACACTAACCCGTTAAATATTGAGAATTTTGTTTAGTATCACTATGTATATTTGTTGACTTTTAAATATTTGTAAAGTGAATATTAATAATATTATAGATATATGTATCGTGTGTAGCAACAGAAGTATAACAATGTTTGTACACTAACCCGTTAAATATTGAGAATTTTGTTTAGTATAACATTGTATATTTGTTGACATTTAAATATTTGTAAAGTGAATATTAATAATATTATAGATACCTGTATCGTGTGTAGCAACAGAAGTATAACAATGTTTGTACACTAACCCGTCAAATATGGAGAATATTGTTTAGAATAACAATGTATATTTGTTGACTTTTATTTATTTGTAAAGTGAATATTAATAATTAAAACAAGTACTTCTTAGTTTTACGACCATATTCTCCAATTTCCGTATAATTAGGCTTATAAAACAAGAGGGAATATTCAATGGCCTCGGCTGTAATTAGATCTCATATCGGTCAAAAGATAGAGCTATGAGCTAAAAGTTTGTATTTGAAAACAAACTCATAGCCTTATTATGGGCCATTATGCCGCGACTAAAAAGAACATTTCAATTTTACATGATAAAACCGAAAGAGGGGAAATAACAAAATTCTTAAGTTTGTAATTTATATGACGAATCACACAGTTTATTACTCACAAATCCGTAAAAAAATCAGATCGTAAGTTTATTGAAAATACACATTTCCTATCAATTTTGCAAAAATTCAAACCTCGAAATAGATAACAGAACTTGTAGCGTTATTACGTTTGCTGAAATTCTTGACTTGAATATCTTGACTCTTATCGAAGACCTCTTTGTGACATTTATGTTTCCAAGCGACCAGAAGATCTAGAAGATAAGGATGTTTATTCAGTATTAATACAGGCCCGGCATGGCCAGGTGTTAGGGCGCTGGACTCGCAATCTGCGGGTCGCGCGTTCGAATCCTCGTCACACCAAACATACTCACCCGTTCAGCCGTAGGGGCGTTATAATGTGACGGTCGATTCCACTATTTGTTGATAAATAAGTAGCCCAAGAGTTGGCGGTGGGTGGTGATGACTAGCTGCCTTCCCTCTAGTCTTACACTGCTAAATTAGGGACGGCTAGCGCAGATAGCCCTCGTGTAGCTTTGCGCGAAATCCATTACAAATGAATAAACAAACAGAATTAATAACAATGGGATCATTTTTAAAGGAAGAAATGAAATTCCATATTTGTGATTTTTTCTTTTCTAAAAGAAACCTTGAACTTTAAAACCCACTTAGTTAAAGTTTATAGCATCAATTTGAAATTATTTTACTTTCATACTTAAAATTTCATGGACTGTACAGATTTTCTATAAGAGCTTGAAATCTTACAGGCTTGTCATAGAGTCCAGTCTTATTTTGAATTTTGTTTGCTCTAAAGTACAATCTTGTTATAGAGGCCAGTCTTGTTGTAGATCTCAGCCTTGTTGTGAAGCCTATTCTTGGTATCGAAGCCAGCCTTGTTATGAAGCCCATTCTTGTTATAGAAGCCAGCCTTGTTATGGGGCCCATTCTTTTTGTGGAGTATTGTTTTGTTATAGAGGCTAGTCTTGTTATGGAGTTTAGACTTGTGGAGTGTAGTCTTGTTATGGAGTCCAGTTTTGTTGTAGAGTCTAGTCATATTATGGAGTCCAATTTTATTGTGGAGTCCAGTATTGTTGTGGAGTCCAGTCTTATTGTGGAGACCAGTATTGTTGTGGAGTTTAGTTTGCTCTGGAGTACAATCTTCTTATAAAGGCCAGTCTTTTTATGAAGGTCAATCGTGCTGTGGAGACCAGTCTTGTTATGGAGTCCAGTCTTGTTGTGGCGCCCAGTCTTGTTGTAAAACTCAGTCTTATTATGAAGCCCATCTTGTTATAGAAGCCAGTCTTGTTATGAAACCCATTCTTGTTATAGAAGCCAGTCTTGTTATGGAGCCCGTTCTTTTTGTGAAGTCTTGTCTTGTTATAGAGACCAGCCACTTTATGGAGTCCAGTCTTGTTCTGGAGTCTAGTCTTGTTATGGAGTCCAGTTTTTTTGTAGAGACCAACCTTGTCTTTAGTTCCCTCTAATAAACCGTGGTTGTCACACTCTATTTCAGCTCTATGACTAATGATACGTGAGTAGATGATTATTGAGTAATTTACTTTTTCTGCAAGTAATTAACAGTGTACTAAGAGTCCCCATCTGTGACAGCGGAAAGTTTACGAATTTACAACATTAAAATCCGGGATTCGATTTCCCTCGGTGGACACAGCAGGTAGTCCGATAAGAAAAATACACATAACAAATTTAAAAAATACTATAAAAGCCTGGATTTTATTTTGTTATCTAAAGAGAGATGTATGAGAAATAATTATTTGTCTAGTAAAATTACACGTAAATCGTGATGTTTTCGAATTAAATATATTAACAAATAATAAGGCCAATAGAGAATAAAAAACAAAAAAGTTAACGCCGCTTATTTAAACTTGATTGTTATACCTGAAATACAAGAAAATTTGGAAAGATAAAATAAATACTTTATTCTGATTAGGTGTAGTGAATAGTTATTTAATAAATATTTTCCTGACTGACTGTGTTGTTACGCTTGATAAATATATATGAATTCGAATTACGAGACATAGAATCAACAAAATGGAGCCACGATCTTAAAAACGCTGCAAATATTACATATTTATTAATATTATATATTACAAATATTCGCCATCTAGTCACTTAACAATAACATCACCAATGATTTTCTCTGACATCATCTGTTCTGTCCAGATTGCTTAAATTGTATCACGGTGTGCGTTATATCACGTGATAACGTTCATACTGTAAACAAATTGCGACCCTTAACAATATTATCCTGAAACTAAAGGGTGTAAGTGTTTTTCTCTTTCTAAAGAGGTCCAGGTTGTCCTAGTGGTAGAACTCTGGATTTCGGAAATGGCATGTCGGGTTCAAATCCATCTCATTCCACAAAATATCCCCCCTATTCTTTCAGCTGTGGGTGCTTTATAAGAGTGACTAGTGGATGTAGATGTGCTGCCTTCCCTATTATTAATAGTTAAAAATTCGGGACTGTGGCAGATAGACTTGTAGCTTTGTCATAAATGCAAAATAGGTACACAAAATCTTTCTAAAAGTATTTTTACACGAGGAGGCTAAATGAACACAGAAACGTATAGAACTCTCCAAATCAACGAAAGAGTAAAGAGTTGTTTCACGGAAACCTACAGAACTCTCCAAATCAATGAAAGAGTAAAGAGTTGTTTCACGGAAACCTACAGAACTCTCCAAATCAATGAAAGAGTAAAGAGTTGTTTCACGGAAACCAACAGAACTCTCCAAATCAATGAAAGAGTAATAAGTAAAGAGTTGTTTCACGGAAACGTACAGAACTCTCCAAGCCAATGAAAGAGTAAAGAGTTGTTTCACGGAAACGTACAGAACTCTCCAAGCCAATGAAAGAGTAAAGAGTTGTTTCACGGAAACGTATAGGACTCTCCAAATCAATGAAAGAGTAAAGAATTGTTTCACTGATACTTTCTAATATATGAGAATTTATCGTATTCTAATGTGTTTCTTAAGAAGGTATAATCTTTGTTTCTAAATCATTTAAGTTGACCAAATCTCGTAATATATTAATGTGTTTACGGCCGAATATATCGTTCTTAGTTAAGGTACCTAACAATACGTTCATATCTTTATAGGTTAGAATATAAGAACAGTATATTTAGTTAGACATACTCTTTACCGGATTGAATATTATTTTTAACCTCCCTGTAGGTAGTTTACTCTGATCTAATTTCATAACTAATTTCGGAAAACTAAGAAATTGGCAATCTTGAAACAGTGACACAGGATGACATGAGAAAGGCCATGAGAGGGTGAACCCCCCATTTAATTTTATACTGATAGAGTTCTTGAAAACAGTATGTCCTTCTTTTCATTATTGGTACCTTCATGTGTTTTATTCACTTTTAATGTTTATTATGTTAAAATAAATAAAGGCCAGTTTCCTTTGTTACAAACGTGTTCATATTTCATCCGTCCGATGGACTAGTACTCCAGCTAGTATTATATAATCCACATTACGAGTTCATATTTCATCCGTCCGATGGACTGGTACTCCAGTTAGTATTATATAATCCACATTACGAGTTTATATTTCATCCGTCCAATGGACTGGTACTCCAGTTAGTATTATATAATCCACATTAATGTATAAAACACTTACGAGTTTATATTTCATCCGTCCAATGGACTGGTACTCCAGTTAGTATTATATGATCCACATTAATGTATAAAACACTTACGAGTTTATATTTCATCCGTCCAATGGACTGGTACTCCAGCTAGTATTATATAATCCACATCACGAGTTTATAGTTCATCCGTCCAATGGACTGGTACTCCAGTTAGTATTATATAATCCACATCACGAGTTTATATTTCATCCGTCCAATGGACTGGTACTCCAGCTAGTATTATATAATCCACATCACGAGTTTATATTTCATCCGTCCAATGGACTGGTACTCCAGCTAGTATTATATAATTCATAGTAATGTATAAAACACTTATGAACATTTTAGACTAAAGATAGGTTTAAAAATAATATGATATTATGAAAAAGATAAGAGAATGACATGTTGAACTTAACAACAACTGACATGCTGACAGCAATGAGATGCCACCAATTTTATATGTATCACCGAAACTGTTTTCGAGATACAACCACCAAACTTGTACTGATCCTCCAACAAGCTCCACTCTATATGTTGTTCAGTGATTATGATACCGTTTCCTCTCCAGTGTTGGACATACTCTTGTTGATTGTTTCCGAAAAATTCGAACTGGGATTCATCTGCAAAGCAGGGATTAGGCGAATACTGGAGAACAGTAATCGAATACAAATACGAATACTTCATATTTTTATGAAAACGAATACAGGAAAAATGTCAAGTATTCGAGTACGAATACAAAGGGATGTATTCATGAATACTTTGTCAGGTAATATGTAATAATGACGATAAGATTTCACTATTCTTATTTTACTAAACAAACTTTCTTGAAACTGAAACAAATAAAACTTGAACAAATAATAACATCTCCATACTTGTATTTTTCAAAATGCAATAATAAAGTTTCTGAACAAAAATATATTTTAAAGGAGTCTTAAGATATTGTAACTGTCCATTATTCTTCATGAGCATTAATCTTTCAAATATCCTTAGTAGTGTTCATTCCGAACAATAGCCACTTACATTATACCAATAGATAATCAAAAATAACTTGATTAAATGTACAGAATTTACAAACACAAAATTAAAATACAACAAAGTCTCTTAATTTTACAGGACGTATTTTCTTCCATACTAGTCTCTGTCTCATTGGTTTCTGCTTCACGTGTGGTTCATCTGCTCCATCAGGAAATGCCTTATTATCGGTAACAGTCACATCAGTGGTAGTAACTTCATTAACAGCTTCATTGATTCCCTTCTCAAAACCGGGTAAAGTTTCTACTTCGACAGTGGCTTTTTCAGGTGACACATCTTCAGCATCGTCATTTGTTCTGTTTTCCACTTCGTCCCAACTGAAATGTCCTGGACAGTGATAATGCCAAAGCCTATTGGCATGCACCACTTTTGGCTTACCTCGCCGACCACATTTTATCCGGAAAGTCACGTCTGAGAGACGATCCACTATGTCATATGGGCCTTCCCATGGAGAAGACAACTTAGGAGACTTCCCTTTGGTCTTCTTGGGATTATACAACCATACCTTGTCTCCTGGTACAAAGCTGACTTCAGTAGATCTCTTATCATAAGTTAACTTCATCGAATCAGCAGACGTTTTCACAAACTCTGACACATTCTCAGGCAACTCTTCATGATGTGGGCGTCCTGTTATCAGGTCCACTGGCAACCGAAGTTCCCGACCATACATCAGCTTTGCTGGAGTGTATCCAGTGGCTTCATGCTCTGCTGTTCTATAGGTCATTAACAGTGGAGAGAGTTGACATCCAGTCATCTTAAAGGCTATTACAAAACTTTGCCAATTCTAGCACGAATTTGGGGCAAAGGACTAACAACGTCAATGGCTACACTTTCCATTGGTGCACCAACTTGATATAACTTCATTGGGGCACGTCCCTTATGCTTGGGTTCCCTTTTAGCACAAAATGTATTGTAGGTCCTGCATCATTCTTCCACATCTTGCCTCATACCTACCCAGTAAAATCTCTGCCGTAGGTGACTCAATGTGTTTTTAACTCCAAGATGTCCTCCTGTTAAACTATCATGGGATTTATCCAGCACAACTTTTCGTAACTTTCTCGGTATAACTGTTTGACAGGTCGTCACTTTCCTATCTGCAGTTTCCCATTTCCGGAGAAGAATACCATCTTCAATCTTCAACTGGTCCCATTGTACCCAATAGTTCTTTGTCACAGGGCTTAAGCTAGACACCTTCTTCCAAGCAGGGCGCAAAACACTTGCCTGTAGAAAATCAATTATTTGATTCAAATCTTGGTCTTTCTCCTGTTCTGCTTGAAATCTATACTTGGTTCGATTTCACCATCATCAACTCCTTCAGTCACTTTGAGTTCAGCTTGATGGCACCCGGTCAGTCCAACCTCTCTTTTAACACTTACCGGAATTTGGCCTTTGTTGTTCCCAAACGTCATTTATCTAAAGTTAATTACACACTTCCTCGG
>NW_013671140.1:56507-57186 GCF_000517525.1 Limulus polyphemus
CCTGCCACTGCTGTAGTCTCTCTTCTTGTTTCTTTTCTTGTTTATTTTCTCGTTCTTCTTGTTCCTTTTGCTGTTCTTGTATTGCTGCCATCAAATCTGCTAAGCTGTCGTTTGGTTTGCCAGTTTTCGTTTCCATTTTTTTTCTTTCCCTTCCGTCCCACTATCGGACACCAATTTGTTACGCTTCCACTTCCGTTCGTTAGTTAATTTTCCGTAAAAATTCTTTCCGAAGAAACTTTTCCGATACAAGTATTTTCTTAAATAAAACTGGTTTATTCTTTCTGAATACAACTTTGCGATACACTTAATTTCCACAGTCGCGCTATAACAAACGCTATAATTCACAACGAACGTCTCTCGTGCTCAACTCAACAATATTCTCTCTCTGTCCGCAGTTCAATTACACAGTATTACATTACATTCTTGCCGTCACTTCTTGTCCGTCTTTTATAAAAGAATACCTTACATCTAGTAACCTCTCGAGGATTCACGAAACTTCGAGAATATGACGTGTTACCAGCGTCACGTGACCTCCGCTGTCGTAACAATACAATTAAGTATAGTAACTAGTAACAGAAAAAGAGCTAAGCGATCTGCAGATAGCTAAAGCTCAACTGAACTTATGTTAAGTGATAAAGAATCCAACACAGAAATAGAAGAAAAAAATATATGATAATGC
>NW_013671140.1:58172-61139 GCF_000517525.1 Limulus polyphemus
TAACATAGCAAAAACACACATAACACCAGTGTAAAAATTCATGGGCGCATTTCTAACATAAACATTCACAATTCAAAACATTAACATCCAGGGTGGTTTTGCTTCCAAGAGGCACGAGATCAAAGACTTAATAATACAAATAAATCCAGATATCACAGTTATAACAGAAAGTAAGCTATATAAAATTAATTTACTTACATTTCCTGGTTATAAAATAATAAGATAGACTAAACAAACCTACCCTAAAAGGGATATGGCCTTGTTATACAAATCTACCCAGATAGAAATAGAAACTACCAATGAAAATATAGCAATAGATGTAAACCTATCAAATATAAAGATTATAACCATAGAAGGAATATATTGTTCTCCCTCTAAAATACTAGATACCCAGCTGCTGAATAAACTAAATAAATATAATAATCATAGGTGAGCAAACACAACAATTTTGTATATATTAAAACAACCCAAAATTGAATTAAATTAAAAATTTCTTGGATTATACCAACTGTGTGTTGCTTAACGACAACATTCCTACTCATATCAGTAACATATATCACACTAGTGATATATTAGATCTATGTATCAGTACACCAGAATTGCAAATAAAAATTCCGATTTTTATGTAGGTAATGATGTAAATAGTGATCACCTGCCTATAACCTACGTCTTCGATCTCGTACCTCATCATAATCACCTGTAATAAAACCCAAATTCGATTATCAGAAAGTAAATTGGCCTAAATATGCTAACTACTTAGATGAATTATTACCTAATTCAATAGTTATAATTGCAGAAAAATCATCAGATATTGATGAATATTGTCAAACAATCTCCGAGTGTCTGATAAAAGCCGTTATTGTTATTACTTTTATCCGTCCGTGAACAATTCTTTTCTTAAGAAGCATAATGATTAACACTGAGAATTAGAAACTTCTCGAACCTAAGACTGGTGTAAAGTTGTATTTGGCTTTCACGCACGATTTTAACACATTACCATTCTGTTGTTCATTTCAGAATCTTGAGCAGTCCTTATACATTTGTTGCACTTTAAAATTTAACAACTCTTAGCAAAATATCAAATTGTTATTACTTGAAAATTGTATTTTAAGTATAGTAAACATATTGTTACGACAGTGGTGGGTCACGTGACGAGTATTCTAGAAGATTCGCTAGTGTGCTACGACAGCGGGGTCACGTGACGAATATTCTAGAAGATTCGCTAGTGTGTTGCGACAGCGTTGCGTCAACTGACGCTGGTAGCACGTGTTGAGAGTCTTAGAAGTTTCTAGAACAGGCAGTATTATCGTATATAAGTGCGCTAGACAGTGAGAGAGACAGACGGAATCGAAGCAATAGTGGAGACAGACGGAGGAGAGACGTAGCGGAGACGAAGTAGGCAGAGAGAAAGAAAGACAGCGATTACGGTCGGCGGGAACTGAGGATAGCAGACACAGAGATCGGAACTATAGTTGGCGGGGACGGACAATTAAGTCTAAGCGCGATAGAAAGCGAGTGAATTGTTGTGAACTATAGTGTGTGTAACTGTGAAAATTAAGTACATTACAAAGTTGTATTGAGGAAGAATAAACAAGTTTTATAAAGAAAGGACTTGTATCTTAGAAGAATCAACAAACAAACAGACAGAGACGTAACAATATAATTGATAATTGTGAATTGTTTTTTCATGCATGTGCCGTTCTTTGTTTGAATTAAGTGGAAACTCGTCATTTTCCTTGGAAGTATTTCCACATCCATAAAAACACATCGAAAATCCATAGTTTACGTCCTGGAACAACTTACTTACTAAATAACTATATGCAAGACGTCTATCAAATGAAACTTGTTCAGAGAAAAACGAGTTGTTTTCATATAAACGAACAGGTGATTTTCACACAAAACAGGTTTACAGACAGGAAACCGACCGCCATTGGCCTTGTTTACTTTGTGTGACGTCAGTCGTCCGTGACCCAATTTTTCAGACTAGCGATCACAAGGGCTGGCTGTTGCACTAAGTTTGTGTGCTTGCAGAGCCGGGTCGGGGAAAATTTTCGAAAAATGACTTGCCATAATTTTTAACTTATATTTCTACAGCACTTACATATAAATACAAACGTATAGTGTTTTTAACAGTTCGACGTCTTTAAGAAAAGTAAGCGTGAGTAGACGAGGTTTGCAAATGTGTTGATACCTCAGTAAATCCAAAAGGTGGGGGTTCTTATTTTATATTCTAGCTTGGAAGTGTTTGAAATTTGAGTTTCTAATACTTTAACCACTATAGTAGATAAGTTATTTTAGACATAATAAAATATATACTGAGCAATAAGACAAGAAGACATGCATAATGACATACAAAAATATGTATTTAGCATTTAAAAAAAATATCTTCTTTAGAATTAAGAAACTAAAACATGTATAATATTACATTTAGTATTATAAACTACAATTCGATTCCAATTTTATTGACATAAAATCATAATAAGTTGTTTCTTTAAATTTTGAAAATATTTCTCTAAAAGGTCATAATGTGCCATTTGACCTGACCACAGTAAGAGGGTTAATCATATTTTAGTCCATTAAAGATTTCGTACTGCATTACCTGTATGATATCTATTTATGTACTACAGTTTAGAATTAAAAAAGTAACTTAATCCTAAATTGGAGTACCTGAAGATATTAGTCATATTGAGTGAAGGGAAGTTTGGAAATGTCTTTAAAAATAAAACAAGCTGAAAATGAAAATTAGTCTTGCCACATTCTGAGCATTATAAAGCCAGCCACCTGAAAGTTGGTCTTTCCAGTCCTGGTTAGGGCTAGATATTCTACATATTAAATAGAAAATTATACAATTTTAACTATACACAATATTTAGAATAGTTAAAATGATTATAATGCAAATACAAAGAAAATAATTTATTTTAAGCCCATAGCCAAATTTTCTAAAAAGTGAAGCAAAGGGAAATTCCT
>NW_013671140.1:62139-66642 GCF_000517525.1 Limulus polyphemus
ACTGCTAAATTAGTGACGGCTAGCGCAGATAGCCCTCGTGTAGCTTTGCGCGAAATTCAAAACAAACAAACACAAAAGTTATGTTTTTACAATCTGTGTTTCTTTATATAAAGCATTTCAATACAATGTCTCTTATGCCTAGAATTTCCATTATCTTTAATAATATTTGATATTATACTGTATGACAAATCTTCTTTAAATTCAATAATACACTAGGTGTTTCTTTTTCCCAAGACTGGCCTTTGGTCAGATTCACTTTGACATTAGAACAAGTTAAACATGTCCAGCAAATGAGAAGTCATAAACACACAAGATGTACCACTGTTCTATGGACATCTAGCTATAACTTGCCACACACCAACCACATAACTTCCGAAACATAATTGTTAGAAGTAGAACAAACAAAAGTACACAATGAAGGTTTGGAAACAGAGCACTTGAGAAATAACTAAAGAATTTTCAAACAAACATCTAGAAAATAACATGTAAAGACGTCGAGAACAGACTCTGCTGGGTATTAATGAAAACCTGGTTGTTAGAAATCAACGTCTATGTTCAGAATAAATCACGTAGAGCACAAGGTTAGATAAGTTTTTACTGTTTCGACATCGTTAAGACCGCTAGGTGACTCTTATCTTTAGTAATTTCTAAAACCATGTCTCAAGTAAAATGTTTGTAATTTAAACTGTGTCCTGTAGGAACAACAGAATATAGTGTAACCATACTACTATGTTAAGTGAAGATATGATTAAATTCACGTTCATTTGTTGGAAGTATCCTGTTACCATAGGTGTTTATATTTATTTTTAACCTTTATTTTTTCGTGTCCTGGACACAACTTTAATTCAAGACTCACTATGTTTTTGTACAGAAAGTAAACTTTTTACTCAAACTTGTTTTCCTTCAAAGTTACTTCTGGTTTTGTACGAGAATAAATTTTAGTTCTATAATCAGGTTGCAATTTTTGTGTATATACTCTCTTTAGTTATGTATATCAGGCATTAATGTGTGTATTGTACACTCGTTAGTGGTGTATATCAGATATTAATTTGCACGTGTATAGCGCAAGATGTTAGATTTTGTTTCATTTAAGAGCTAACAATATCAACTGTATTAGAAACCCAAAAGTCACGAAGAACAAGTGGTTTAAATGTGTAAAAAGAACGATCCTCATCTTCTAAATTTTTAAAAAATTAACTGAGTGTTATAAAATTACTAGAAATTTCATTCACTGATTGAACTCATATTTATATATTGGTCTATAATATTTTGGGTATAATCTAATTAGATATCAGAATATCTATGTGATCTAGGGTAATTTCTATCTGATCTAGTGATCTATGGTAATTTTTGTTTCATCTACTGATCTATACGATTTTCTTTCTTATATCATGATATACAGTAATTTGATTTGTGTTCTTAATTAGTTTTGATTCGTTACTTTACGAAAGCTTTACATGATTTAAGCTTATCAACGTAATTTATAACTGAATTTTCCATCTAATTTGTTGCTTTTCATTTAACTTCATGTTGCCAACATGTTTTCTCCAAATATTTATTGTTATGTAAATAAAGGGACAACCGAAATACAATAGGGCCTGAGTAATAATAATGGTTTATTAATTCATTATATACATCTTTGGTTTCGTGCTTTATTCGGTGTTCAGCCAGTTATGTTTATTTATATTTTCCTCCTTCTCAAACACATGAAATCACGACATAAGTTTACATAAGACTGTAAAGTGTAATCATTTAAGAAAGGTACAATAATAAGTGAGTGCCAGGACCCACACATACAAGTCCTTGATAAACACCCACCTGGGTTCATGTCCAGTTTTCTTGTGTTTAAATGTATGCAGATACTTTAATTTCCTCGAGCAAGTTTGGCGTCACTGACAGATCATATAATTTATATAAGTAAAATATTTTGTTAACTCGGCTTTGCTGTATGGCAGTGAATTGGCTTTCGGGAACTTACTGTAAACACAATGCTGGAAACGATTACAATAACACTTTCTCTCAAACATTAAAGTTGAAGTGGGGAAGTCTCTGTCCCAGTGGTTAACGTGGTATACATATGTACTGCATGTTGTATACTCCTTTGCTTAATATACAAATGTATAAAGTTTTTATAAACGCAGATGTATGTGATTCTAACACAGAACATCAGTCATAAAGCTGCTAAGTTTCTTTCGCCCTAGCTAACAATTGTCATTTGTCATTCAACTGTCGTGTTACGTTTGCTTTCTGATGGAAAAAAAAAATATTTGAGTTTAAACTTCCTATGTAGAAGTTGGCGTTGATCTTCCTCTTACAGGTCAGATTATGGCCTAAGAATGTAAACTACCTTATTTTTTGTTTAGAATGAACTATAGCAACATGTGTAGCGCACTGTTTTCTCAGTATAATAAAATAACTACTTACATTTCTAACAGTTCTTACACAGAGATCTCCAGTGAAGGAACAGTTTTTCGTGTACATGTCTTGTCTTTGACTTTTTTTAAAAGTAGCTAATTCTAAAATACTGTAACGTTACGCTGATAATATTTTATTAAACTATCTATTAATCTTATTGGAGCACAGGGCACGTGACCTCCACAAACATTCCAGAATATAGTATAATCATATATAAGATGATCGACGTTCTCTTCCTAAACTAATAAAAGTAGAACAGAACAACTAATGTTAAACTTGCTGACACAGCTCCTCCATCCAGAATTACTCTGTAATGGCGGCTGAGTTTCTGTAAATAATTAATAAAACCAGTTACTTTTAAACACACTAATATTAATGTGATGCAGAGTTGTTGTTTTTTAACAATGTAGTTTATATCAATTAATGTTTATACAGCCTTACCTTAAACTGTTGATGTTCATAACCTTTATTTATCCCTGATATCTTCCATAGTCACGATATTCTCCATCATATCCTCCACTAATCCCTCCACCATATCTTCTATGTTCTGATATTCTAATCCTCTGACCTTCAACTGCAGGAAGAATGAAACAACCCAACAACAAGCAGATGACAAGAACTACAACAAGTGTCGTTTTCATCCTTCACCGCAAATAACCCACCTTTTCATCATAAAATAATAAAGTAAACAGACTGAGTAATTAGGATACTATAGTGATGAACACAAAGTGACAACAAATCCGGTTTGTTCTTTAACAGATATGTCAGATGGATACAATTGTACTTTAAAACTAGACAAAACTTCTTAGTTTGTTTACAATCTTTAGTTCGTATCTACGTTTATTTTATCACTTTAACCACAGACATAGAAGAAATTTCTGACAAGAGACTTAAATATATTGAATAACCTGAATATTACTGACGTTTCCTTAAACTATTAAGTTTATGTAAAATATCTTGTGGTATAACTTTCATAATAAGGGTAGAATAACTTACCTTTTGGTTGATGTTCTCTAGATTTCCGAGGTGGAAGTTTTCAGCTCTGTAAAAATTCGTTTCCTTTATATTTATAAGTAACAATAAGATGTGGTTACGAAACGGTTTGGGTGGGATTCGGTAGATCTCAAGAATACTTCTAACGTTTAAACAATAGACGATGTTTCCTGCAGAAGTTAAATTGTAAAAAAGCTGTCTTCATTTCTATGGTCTCTGATTGGACAGTCAAGAATAGAAAGAGATGTTCCTAAGTTCCTTGTAATAGGAAGTTAAATATTACTAGCTGAGGATAGGCTAGAAGGATGCTGGTTCGATAAGAATTATCACTAAAGTAAGTTTCTGCTGAACGTTAAACTCATGTTTCAAGACTATTTTCTATTAACAGTTGTTCGATATTGAAAACCCATCAGATTCTGGAGAGTTTCTAGCTGAGATATGAAATAATGTTTCTACCGTAAACCCATCAGATCCTGGAGACTTGCTAGCTGACATATGAAATACTGTTTCCACTTTAAACCCATCAGATCCTGGAGACTTGCTAGCTGACATATGAGATAATGTTTCTACTGTAAACCCATCAGATCCTGGAGACTTGCTAACTGACACATGAAATAATGTTTCCACTTTAAACCGCTCAGATCCTGGAGACTTGCTAGCTGACATATGAGATAATGTTTCTACTGTAAACCCATCAGATCCTGGAGACTTGCTAGCTGACATATGAAATAATGTTTCCATTGTAAACCCATCAGATCCTGGAGAATTGCTAGCTGACACATGAGATAATGTTTCTATTGTAAACCCATCAGATCCTGGAGATTTGCTAGCTGACATATGAGATAATGTTTCCATTGTAAACCGCTCAGATCCTGGAGACTTGCTAGCTGACATATGAGATAATGTTTCTACTGTAAACCCATCAGATCCTGGAGACTTGCTAGCTGACATATGAGATAATGTTTCTACTGTAAACCCATCAGATCCTGGAGACTTGCTAGCTGACATATGAGATAATGTTTCTACTGTAAACCCATCAGATCCTGAAGACTTGCTAGCTGACATATGAGATAATGTTTCTACTGTAAACCCATC